>NC_135215.1:6944552-6994552 GCF_052324685.1 Brachyhypopomus gauderio
CTAAATGGGTCACGCTTAACGACGAAAACTCCTTTACGACGGACTTTTCAGTCTCGTTAAGCGGGGACTCACTGTAATATTGTTTGCGCTTAAAAAAGGATAAATATTTGATTTTATTTATTTTATTTTAACTTTTAGGAAATTTTATTTTAAATTCAATTTGTAGAGGAAGAAGTTTATTATAAGTTCATGTGTACATCATGCATGTTAAGAGTTATAATAAAACATTTCAAAATGCATGTGTAACTCAGTTAAATAAAAGTCTGTTGTCCAGTCATATAATTTTAGTGTTCTTAAAATCTCGTCTCGTCTCGTTCTTGTGAACCCAATATCGTGTCTCGTCTTGTCTCCTGAGCTGAGTGTATTGTCACACCCCTAATGACTTCCTATGAACAAATCAAACTGCATTCCAGTGGTGAGTCACTTGTGTTCGGGGGCTGCACGTCAATGCCGAGGCCCCTTTTAAAACTCGTACGTATGCGTGCGTGTGTGTCTGCGGGTGTGTGCATGACTCACCTTGCTCCTGGTGGCTGACCAGGGTCTGCAGGGCAATGGCTGCCTCCACTTTGACGGGCATCTCCTGGTCGGCGATCAGGTCTTGCTTGACCAGCTCCACGGCGTTCCGCAGCACCAGTTCGTTATGGAACTTCAGAGTGCTGAAACAGTGCAGAACCCAGCAGGACTGCACACAGCCCAACACACAGCAGCGCTGCCTTTAGCACGCACAGTCAACACAGCTCTGCAGACCACCACCTGTTCAAAAACTCAACCGAGCCCTGTCTCACGCTGTATGTCTCGCGCTGTATGTCTCGCGCTATAAGTGTCACGCAGAGTCCATCGTGTCCCTACTTACCCTGGCCCGCAGGTATCCTAGGCCTGAGTTGAGCAGAGGAAACACATAGTTCTGTAAGAGAAGCTCCATCTGATCTCTATATATTCGCTTCTACACAGAGAGAGACAGAGAGAGAGAGAGAGATATAGAGAGAGAGATAGTGAGAGAGACAGAGGAGATATTGGATGTCTGAAGTACCACATATGACCATATTTCTGGTCAAACACAGTGCTCAAACTCTAACCTTCAGCAATGGATCAGCTAAAGCACCAATGACATGCAGTGCCCCGTCCTTCCTGCGGGGGTCAGTGTTGGGGTCCATCAAAATCTGATGACAGAACTCCATCATTTGAGGAAGAACCTGATCCAAGAACAAGAGCGAAGAAAATTCTGTTTCTCACAAATCGTGTTCTTGTGCACAGAGTCATCATACAGAATGAACACAAACACATCTTGAAGAGCGAAGGAGCCCGCGGGGAACTCACCTCTCTCCTCATCCTGGACGCCTTACACAGCAAAGTCTGAGCCGCCGTAGCAGGAAACACATGGTCATCGTACATATCTACAGCAGTGATGCAACAACACTCTCAGGTACAGGACACAGTGGACTCATCACGTCCACATACAGAGGCATTTATAACACACAAGCACTGACACTCAGAGGAAATGAGAATAAGGGACAGAGCTTTGTAGAGGGACAAAAGACGAGACACAGATAAAAAGAGAGGACAGATGGACAGATTGAGGATGATACAAATGAGAAAAGGAACAGGAGGGCAAGGGAGAGAAGGAGAGAGGGAACATGAGGGTGGAGGAGAGAAATGGAGGAGAGAAAGAGAGAGCACAGGAGGGTAGAGGAGAGGAGGTGAGAAAGAAGAGGTGGAGGATAGAAGAGGTAGAGGAGAGAGAGAAGAGGTGGAGGAGAGGAGGAGAGAGTGAACAGGTAGAGGAGAGGAGGAGAGAGAGAACAGCTGGAGGAGAGAGAGAACAGGTGGAGGAGAGGAGGAGAGAGTGAACAGGTAGAGGAGAGGAGGAGAGAGAGAACAGGTGGAGGAGAGGGGGAGAGTTCAGGCACTCACTGAATTTCATGCGGATGTACTCGTATGGGTCCTCCTGCCACAGCTTCTCATCCTCGTCCTTGTAGCACATGAGGGGGAACACCACGTCCTGAGATATAGTCTGAGACAGGGAGGACACACATGAGAGGGGGGACACCACGTCCTGAGATATAGTCTGAGAGAGACAGGGAGGACACCACGTCCTGAGATATAGTCTGAGAGAGACAGGGAGGACACCACGTCCTGAGATATAGTCTGAGAGAGACAGGGAGGACACCACATCCTGAGATATAGTCTGAGAGAGACAGGGAGGACACACATGAGAGGGGGGACACCACGTCCTGAGATATAGTCTGGGAGAGACAGGGAGGACACACATGAGAGGGGGGACACCACGTCCTGAGATATAGTCTGAGAGAGACAGGGAGGACACACATGAGAGGGGGAACACCACGTCCTGAGCTGTATGTGTACACAGTGTACAGACATTCCCAGGCACCATTGCCCCGCCCCCCCCAGCACCTCGCACCTGCATGTGGGGCTTCATGGTCTTCCAGGTGAGTGAGTGATAGATGCACTGGGTCAGGTAGCTGAGAGCGAGCTGTAGCACCCGCGCACTCACATACTGCTTCAGTCTGTGCTGCTCAACCACCTTCAGCAGGACCTGGGGTAAGACAGGGCCACACGGGCACACACGGGCACACACGCACGCACGCACGCACACACACACACACACACACACACACACACACACACACACACACACACACACACACACACACACACACACACACACACACACACACACACACACACACACACACACACACACACACACACTTGTCAATTTCCCTCTGGGATTAATAAAGTGATCTATCTATCTATACGCTTTCACATGCATTTCTTTTCATGTAATGCATTTAGGATTCTTTTTTAATCAGAGTGAATCTGCATACCTGTTGTATTCCAACAGCGTATGTCTTCAAGAAAAAATCTGCAAACTCAGAGTATTCCTTCGTCACGTTGCCCGGCCTTCCATACCTGGAATCAAAGCGCACGTGACTTAGAGTGACTTAGGGCTGCGTCGGTACGCGGGCGGCCCGGCCGTGATGCTCAGCGCTGGGGTGTGAGGTCACCTCTCAAACAGCCTGGTGATGATGTGCATAGCCCACTTCTTGCACTTCCACCACACCAACTCCGGCCGATCATCCTCGTCCATCTCCAGGGTCTCCTAGGAGCCGAGGAGGCACGTGGTAATGTTTCTGGAGCACGTCTTTAACCCGGTGTCAGAGGAGCAAGGTGTCAACGTGATCCTCAGCTCCTCTGATGTTGATGGCAGTGAGTGTGTGTGTGTGTGTGTGTGTGTGTGTGTGTGTAACAATAGGTGTGTTTTTATGGGACTCACTGCGGGGACGTCGCGATCTACGACGGCCCTCAGGATCTCCATCCACTGGGTCATTACTGTGTTATTAAGGAGCTGAAGAGGCAGGGAATACTACACCAGCACACACACACACACACACACACACACACACACACACACACACACACACACACACACACACACACACACACACACACACACACACACACACCATATGACCTGCAGGAACTTTACTGTTATGTTAAGAGGTATTCTTTTAAGAAATAGTAACATTAACAACAATATTATTGTTGTGAAATGTATATGCAACAACCAGTAGCTTTACATAGGTCTGTGTCCACACACAAACACACACACACACACACACACACACACACACACACACCTGCACGAGCGCATGGAATATCTTGAGGATCTGTTTCTGGATGAGTACGGAGAAGACGGTGGCGTCCAGCAGGAGCTGAGCGAGGAGCTGCTGGAGCCGCGGGAGGAAGAGCTGCATGGCGGCCAGCAGGGGCGCCCTCTCCTCCGCCTTCCGAAACCTGCCCACACCAACACCACCCAAACACCACCGCTCCGCTGAGAGAGCCGCTACACGCCGCGGTTACCAACACAGCCCGCCTGGGTACTGTCCACATGGTCAGCATTACTGACAACCATTATTTCTGAGATCACTATGGGATGAGCTGTTCAATTCCCAGGGCACTGATGGGACATATAGAGACATGACAGATGAGGGGCACTCACTCGTAGGTCTTGACCAGCTGGTAGAGGGCCAGAAGGCTGCCGTACCAGCTCCCGCTGTTCTGGGACTGCAGGTAGAAGCTGATCTTGTCCACAATGCCGGTCCAGCGGCCGGGGAAATCGTGCTTTATGATGGCGCGCAAGCAGACCGTCAGCTGGGCCCTGATCGGGAAAAGACATGCCGTGTCAGCTTTGGTGGAGGACGAAACCTACAGCTCAGCACTGGAAATGGACTCTGGAGTGTGTGTGTGTGTGTGTGTGTGAGGGACTGACCGTATGGACTCGGGACACTGGATGATGGCCTCCACCACGTTGTCACGGATCTGGCCACGGTCGTTCTCGTGGATGTTGAAGGGGAACACCACCTCTCCCAGTGAGGGCTCCCTGTCCTGCCAGTACTGGCCCACCATGTTCTTTAGGTAGATGGCAGCTGTGGTGTACAAACGAGTCATGCTCACACCTGCCCCGGGCACTAATCACTCCGCATGGCATGGCTCCAGCACGATTCTGTACCAAACAGCGAGCAGTGACAGGAGCGCGGTGGCTGAAAGAGGCTCCTCCGAGCTGGACACTTACCCGCCTGACGTACAGGGAACTCCACCTGCTCCGACACAATGATCTGCAGCAGGGTCGGTGCAAAGTTGATGATCTTGTAGGACTGGGAGACAAAAACATGGACATAATGTTAGAAAGAAAATCTTTCAGGTAAGACATTAGACATTAGAGTCTGCTGAGACTTCGCTTAATGGAGTTTTATCACATTCAGAGCATAACTACAGACTGCAAAAAAAGAACACACAAACAATTAATAAAATATAATAACATCTTAGTCACCATTTTCATAAATTCTATGACCCATAGGTTAACAAATACACAACAATCAAGCTCTATGTGATTCAAATTCATGACAAACGTTACACAGAACAAATCAAGTACAGAAACATTTTCATGTACCATACTGACTTGAACCCAATTTACATTAGACCCATGTAATCCTTTTAAATATAACCCAATTGTTGCAACTCACCAGCTGTCTCTGCTGGTTTAAATTTGTGTGAAACTTGCTCTTGTATTAACGAGCAAGAGAAATATTTACCTAAAGGGGTATTTTATTCATCCCACATGATGAAAGGTTAGTTGCTTTGTCAGTTAGTGAAGAAGACCCACTCAACCCAGTAATAAAAAGCAGAGAATGCATTTTCTGTACAGTCCTAAAGATTCCTAAAGCAACTGTTGCACAGACAGATCCAGAGCCTGCTATGCAACATCACAGAGTCGTGCCGTGTTCAGAATCATATTAATTTTTTTCTAAATAGGTTTTCTCCACCGTTGCTTTACTAGCTCTGCACACACTACACCACAGTAAGAACACAGCAACCCAAAGCGGGGGGAGACAGAATGTTACCCTATGGCTGGAATCCTGAGACGTAAATTTTAATTTCGAGTGGTCTTACAGCACAGATTCAAATAATCTGTCATACCTTTGGGGCCCTGACAGAAGACCACATCTTTATGACAATATCATTAATAAATGAAGCAGATTGCACAAATCTGATATCAGGAAATGGCTCACAGTCTTGACAAAGCAGTACATGTGCAGAGTTGCATGCGATATAGGGTGTCTCAAAAGGAAATACCCATATAAAAGAAAACAAGTGAAAAGTGTGATTTTGTCCCATTTTGTTCCATTACTGATGAACCTTCATTAAAGCATCTGGCTGAATGCTAGCACAAACCACAAATCTGTAAGAGGAACAACATTCTGCATATTCACAAGTATATTCATTTTACATTTCTTTAATTTTGAGACACCTTATATTTGCAGTACATAGACACAAGCATGGAAGACGTATTGCCAACAGGAACACCACACCGACACCGACAGCGGGTCCAGTGGTTGGGTTCTGATGACAGATCAGGGGTTATACGACTTTAAATGGAAATATGCTCATATCATTCACAACATTGTCCAGTGACAGTACAGACCAGTGCTAGGCTAGCTACATGGGCACTGATCTCATTAAAGAGTGCATCAGTAGTCCAATAAATACGGATTTCACACTGAATCGCGTCTCGTTGTTCCGTGAACGGGCTTATTGAGTGAAAGTAAACAGTTTAGTCACATTTACAGACACATCTAGCCGAGCTAAGGTAACTCAGCTGACGTGAAGCACCGACCCAAAAGCAGACCGACCTGGTTGAGTTCATTCTCAGCCGCTATCCTAAGGTTCGGGTCTATGGTCCCTTTCAGAGCTTGTATAATTCGGTTGGGATCCATTGAGCCCGGGACAGTAGAGTGAACGCAACGTTTTTTGACGAATGGCAAGCAAAATGCAGAGTGATCACAACTTTTTTGTTTTTTGGCAAATGGCAAGCAACTTAGCTAGCTAAGCTAACTTAGCCGCACACATACGCCGTGATAGTTTTACAGACCGACCCCATTTGCCGGCAAGCAGCGGCTCGTTGTCGCGAAGCCATGTAAACACGAACGATTTACGGCAGCAGATTCGAAATTAAAATTCAAAAGCAAAAAGGCAAATTTCGAGGACGAACTTTAATATTGGTTTGACAAAGCGGCTAAGGCGAACACAAATGAGATTTTTGGCTGTTTTAACGTTGATAACAAGATAAAATATCATTAGTATAAAGTACAATTTGACAACTGTTGAAACGTGTGAAATTACGTTAAACCCCAATTAAACTTAAAACGAAAACCTACAATTCTGTGAAATAATGTTGAGCACCGTTATTAGGCTTAGTGGGTAAGAGTTTGTGGGGCAATTCAGTTATTGGTGTAGTTGGTGGGTTATTTAGGTGTGGGCGTAGTTGCAGTTCAGGGGTCGCTGTCGACAACCGAGAAGATGGTTGGCAGCAACTTGTCTTACATAAACGTACGAGTTTAACTTTCTCACAACATAAACAAATATATGTATCTCATCATATTCTGATAATTAATCGACAGAGCAACGTAAAGGTTTATCCGGAGGCGAGAGGACATCATTCTGTTTGTAAATCGGTTCACACCGATGTGGTGTGGTTTTTTTCCCTCGTCTCTCGCCGTAGTGTTGTGACCGAGAAGTGTCATGGTGGCAGTACTGGGTCTCTCCTGACTACCGGGGCTCTCCCGACTACGCCTTGCAGGCAGAAGCAACACCTTTAGACGCCATGACCGAAGCTTTTCGCGACGAGGAGCTGCGGCCCGTACCCAAAGAGCGGGCCATCCTCGAGAGCTTCTTCACCCAGCTGGGGATGTTCTCCTTCGACAGGGCGAAGGACTACGTGGAGAAGGAGAAGGACGGCAGTAGAAGTGCCGGGCCCATCTGGGCGGCGCTGCTGGCCGCCCTCGCCCACCTGGCGGCTGCGGAGAAAGCCTATCACAACATGACCTTCCTAGGACAGAAAATGGGTAAAGCCGAATGCACTTTACTATTTGGTTACGGCCATAAAATGCTTCCATGTAGTTATTTTGTACGGTGGATGGCGCCAGAGACCCAAACTTAACCTTAACCTGCTTGTGTATGGGTCGTTGTAGTACCAGTGCGTTCCTCAAGGGGTGCTGTCACATATTCATTTGCGCCTAAGGCCCGTTCTCTTGGGGTGCAGGTGGCCAGTCGTTCTTCAGCAGGAAGGATTCGATCAGGACCATTTACACATCCCTCCACAACGAACTGAAGAAGGTGGTGTCCATGGGCCGCCATCCCCTCGGAGGCTCAACCCCGTACCTGGAGGAGCTGCTCTGCCATTTGTCTGAGCAGCTGTGCCACTTCACGCAGGCCAGGATGGAGATCGCTGACCTGTACGAGAAGATGCACGCCCTCGGCAGCCAGAAAACCGTGAACTCCGAGGAGCTGGTGAGCGCGTTGGAGAGCATCCTGCAGAAATACAGTTCCAGGTGAGTGCAGGGAGGGGTGGGGTTGGGAAGGGCTGGGTGTGTGAAGTTGCACTGTAGCTCCTACATGGTAGATGATCTGAGAGGATGGGGGGGGGTCAGACATATGCACACTTATCATGAACTAGCATTGTTTGAAGAGAATGAAATGGTAAGAGTGGATATATTTCCCTTAAGAGGGCAAGACATCAAAATTTATATTGCTATTGTATTAATTGAGAGGTAATAACACTTTGCAAATTAGCTCTGACAGTGGAACAGTAAGTAATGCACTGTTACAATAAACAGTGTAAATATTGTACAAACTGTTCATGACTGGGGTGAGCAAAACATTCTTAACTCATCTTCCATTTTCTGCCTTGCTTCTTAAGACCAGTGCCTCTGCAGACCCTCGGACTAGAAGAACAGGGTTGTGTGGTTCTGGCACTGGTCGTATTCAAATGGCTGACGTCATGTGACCTTAGAGGCGTACAATTGTGTATACACACGTATGCGTACATCCGTGTGACAGGGATAGTGGGGGGTGTAGACAGGCGTGCAGCCAGTGTTTTCCTTGGCAGCACTCGTTTCCTTCCAAAGGGGCACTTCTGCGCCTCTTGCCCCACTCAGGGTCACTGCGTGGGCCTGCCTCAGATTTGGCAGAGTCGGCTCTCTCTTTGTGTCCCCTCTCCCCACTTAAGCTTCAAATGATTATTAAAAGGACGTAACACGTCGTTTCGATCACAGTCAGCTGATGTGTGATTGGAGAGCTGTGTTCACTCCTCTTTTGTCACCTCTTGGAAGTCATTAATGGAATATAAAAATCGTGCGCTAAGCCACAGAGAAATAACGTAGAACTGCACGGGTACCGGTGCAAGGCTGTAAGTGTAGCAGGACTGTTGGGCGAGAGAGAGAGAGCTGTGTGTGTGAAGCTAAGGCCACAATTGCAGTGCAGCTGTGTGAGTTCAGTGCCTGACAAATGACTGGTGCACCCGCGCTCTCTCCTGCTGCCTGGTCAAGGTGAACTCGGCACTGCTGAACAGAGGAAGAGGAAGAGGCAGCTGGAGGAAGGGGGTGTGAGTGGGGGAGGGGAAGGGAGACTGATAGAGAGAGATGGAGAGGAAAGATGTCAGGTCATGAGTAATCAGAGTTAAGGATGGGGAGAAGGAGGCACGGCTGACTAAATCTCTGCAGTCTTATCTGATCAATTTATCAAGACACTGGGAGACAGTACCCTGCTCGCTGGCTGTGTGACGGCGCCCGTGCGCACTGAAACGGCATCAAAGGTGGAGTGGAGAACCATGACCCTGATATATGGAGAGTGTGGACTTTGTGATTAGGTCCCTACTGACCTGCAGAAAAGGACCCAGAGAATAACTCTCTCTCTCTCTCTACACACAGCGCATATATATATATATATATATATATATATATATATATATATATATATATATATGTATGTATGTATGTGTGTGTGTGTGTGTGTGTGTGTACACTCTTTCTTCTCCCTTTCTCCATTATATCATCCAATTCCCTCCTTTCCCAGTTCCATGTTCTCTTATTCTCTCCTTCTTGCTCTCTCTCTGCCTGCCAAGATATGCAATTAATGTTCAGTCAGGGGTGAAAAAAATCACACGCTGGTGCTGAATGCAGAGGTGATGTAATGAGCCAGAATCAGTAGCGCGCAGCCCTCATGGCTGGAGTCTCCACCACTAATGAGCCCAGAAACGCGTATCCCCCCCTCCCCCTCCCCCCCGTGGTTCAGCGATCACACACCGGCTGACTACGTTTCCGCCGCCTCCTTTTTTCTTTTCTTTTTTTATTCTTTGTACCCGGTTCCTGGGCTGGATTCCCCGAGCCGTCTTCGTTGCACGTGGTTTCCAGTGTCCATCTTGTGACGCCCCTGAAAACGGCCATTTTGTTTCTGTGCCGGCGGCATGCTGCAGGTTCCACCACCCGATCCTGAGCCGACTGGAGAGCAGTTTCCAGGCGGAGGTAGACGTTCTGACGCAGCTGCTGCGCTGCCAGGCCCAGATCTCCGAGTGGCACTTCCTGCCATCGCTGCTCAACCTGCATGGCGCCCACACCAAGCTGCAGGCCTGGTCGCAGGTGTTCGAGCGCCAGCGCGAGACCCGCAAGCACCTGTTCGGCGGCCAGTCCCAGAAGGCAGTGCAGCCGCCACATCTTTACCTGTGGCTACAGCGCCTGCAGGGGGCACTGCTGGCCAAGTTTAGTTTCTACTTCCACGAGGCCCTGAGTCGACAGGCGCCGCCGTCCGAGATGAAGGCGCTAACGGCACGCACGATGCCCGACTACTACGGCAAGGTCTCGGCCTTCATCCGCAAGAACGACGCCGCCAGCGTCTCGCTGGTCTTCGACAACCGAGGCATGGCTAGCTTCCAGGGCCACGGCTACCATCACCCGCACTCGTACCGTGAGGCGCCCAAGGGGGTGGACCAGTTCCCCGCCGTGGTGTCGCTGCCCGGCGGGGAGAGGCCACTCACCCACTGGCCCAACGTCATCATGATCATGAGCGACCGCGCCGCCGAGCTCAACTCGCTCGACAAGGTGACGTACTTTTACGACGACAAAGTCCAGAGCACCTACTTCCTGACGAGGCCCGAACCCCACTTCACGCTGGTGGTGATCTTCGACGGCAGGAAGTCGGAGAAGGACTCCAACGTGGTGCCGTTCCTGCAGGAGGTCGCTGCCTCGCTGAGGAACTCCAAACCCTTCAGCACACTCAAGCCAGGCTCCAAGTGCTAAACTCAACTAGGCATTTCAGCTCCAAGCCTTTTCTGGATTTTCCCTAGATTTTTCTTGATTTTCTTGAGCTGACATGTAGTCTTTGAATCCTTACGCTGCTGAAATTATTTTTAAATTTACATTTTTTATACACACATCTCAAAGAATAGGGCCAGTAGTTGTACTAATAATTTTGTTTCATACCTTTATCAACACCTGTTGTGACCAATTATCATCTGACCAAAGGTCGCTCTACAAAGTTTTAAGATTTTTTTTAACTGGTCCTTTTTTGACCAGATTGCATTGCTGCATTTCCAGGGTTGGTGTGACATGATTGGGCCGTTAATCAAGGGGTCCTAGTATTTCAGTTCACCTTCTTTTTAAATTTACAATGTGCAAAACATTTTAACAGCTGTTTAATTTTACACTTTGTGCACTTATATACTAAAATAAATGACATTATTTAAACCCTTGAATATAATGCCGCATTGTAAGTGCATTGACTTGAGTTAGAGACTTGAGATGGATATATATGATGGGCAAATGTATTCTGATTGTAAAAGTCCTTCAATACTTTACAGCCTAACATTTAAAGAGAGGTGTAGAAGTCAAAACGAGGCTGTCCAAATATAGGTCACCATGACGACTCTTATTGGGGTTCGTGCAAGTTTACAGAACGGACACTGACCAGCTCCACTGGTCCAGAGTTGAATATTGTAAAGTAAAATTTAACACCTAAGAATCGAAAGCTGCAGTCAGGAATAAATGTAGCACCAGATTGTGTAGGAGTAGTCTGGGCTACTGTGATTTGTTATTGCACAAACACAAATGAACCAAATATTCTACAAGCAGACACTGTTAGTGCTATGGATGAACGTATTAACCGTTTTACTGAAATGTGAATAAAAGTACTTGAAATCAGTCTGAGTTGCTAATTAATGTATCCATCTGTAGAGCTTGACACTCCATTTATACATGGAGTATATTTGCATTTTCGATGTCCTGTGTATGATTAATTATTACAGAGTTAAATAAGTGCCCTACAACCCCAATAAACCGTTCAAAGAAAGAACGCAAGGCCTTGGTCTTGTGCCACGTTCCCTCCCGTTTCATTTGTGTGTAAACCATATTCAAAATGGCTGCCATGTCAGCCCAAAAAGAAGCGATTTCAAAAATCACTTGCAGCCAATAAGAGTGCGGCCTGGAACTCGCGAGCGCTCATTAGCATTAATTAGCATCTGACGGACTTATTTACGCTGTTCACGAAAGCCCAGCGGTCTGGGTTCACGGAGCATGAAACTCACACATTAGAAAGAGTTTGAGTACCGAGTTATACTCCAGCACCCGGAGAGAGCAGAGTGCATGAAAAACAGTGATGAGATCATGTTGGGTATCATGTAATAGCTTAGAAACCGCTTTCTAAATATGTTCTATTGAAATGTTAAAATAATTTACAGATTAGCAGATTAATTTGCAGATTAGATTGCTGTCCACGTTTTTGTAATAATAATGGAGCACAAACATCTCAGACATTAAAGAGTTTTCACTATATTAGTTTGAAGTTGTGGGCAGAATTTAAATTGTTAATTGGATTTTCATAACATGCATTTATCATAATGGGGTTTAAACATTGTGTTGGTCTTGTATGAAATGTTCAAATGCTTCACAAATTTCACATCCTCCAGCTGTCTGCCACTATGATCTGAATAGCAAAACTGATAATCATAATAAAAGTCTGTGTGTGTGTGTATGTGTATATATATATATATATATATATATATATATATATATATATATATATATATACACCTACAGAAATGCTTGTTTATTACTGTAATACATCTTTCATCATCATCGTGATGCATTTCTCCATGTTAGATAGACCAGGAGGGTTCTTTAATGGGTATAATGGGTTCTAGTTTGGAACGATGTAATCACACACTGCATTGTAAATCCACATTACATTTGCTCTAAATGTTAATTAAGGCACGCTGTTATGTTCGACAGTAGAGCAGTTAGAAGAAGGAGCACATGCCTGTAGTCTTTGTTAAGGGGGTTTATCCAGGACCATGTAATGAGTTGCAGATTGGAAGATGTTGAGGTCGACGTTCGACACGGAGCGCTGTGTGCACACGTTACGCAAGCGCACGTGACCCCAGCTGCAAGTCACGTATGAGGTATAAATACATCATCTCTTCTGTCGTGTTCCCCACGTGTGGGGTGTGGGGCTGTGGAGGAAGGATGCACGTTGGGAACCTCTGGTGCTGCTGATGGTAACTACTCACGTGTACTCTGCATTCATCTCTTTAAGGGCTTGATAATTGCATGAGTTGAAACAGGTGTCTTGCAGCAGGGAAAAACACTATAACCCTGCAGCAGGCGTGTGTGTGGGAGGTGTATGGGAAAAAGGGTTCCTGACACTAGAGTGAGGCATATGAACTTTATTTCAAAGACATTCAGTTTCGACACCTTTTTAAATATGCACTGGATCATGATAATGCTACATGCCAAATACAATCCTATACATGAAAGTGCAACTTCACAATGGATTAAATGTACATATTTATGATTAATTTGATGGTGAAATGTTTGGAAAGAGCTCTTTTCAGATCACTTCACTCTCAGAACGACGCTTCAGAGACAGACAGGAGCACGCATTCCTAGCAGAACAGGCTCCTCCATACAACAGACACTCTGAAAGGCACTTTCGCGTGAACACACACACAGCGTGTGGGTGGGAGAGAGAGAGGAATAGAGAGAGAGAGAGAGAGAGTGTGTGTGTGTGTGTCAGTGGACCAGGAAAGGGAAAGTTTGGAGTGGCAGCAAATGCAGGAGTTTTTACACACGGCATCACGCGAGAGCACCAGACTTCACAAAGAAAATACATCTATACCCACTTAAAATAAGAATCAATAAATAAGTATAAAATATTGCAGGTAGAAAAAAAGAGGAATGATCAGGGAAGTGAAACAATCATTTTGTTTGTGCATAAAAAGTGAAAACATGGCTGTTTGGTAGACACACGACTTCAAGCTTGCATCTCTGTCTGATGATGTAATCTCTCACCATCAGGCATATCCACACATACAGATCAGCACACACACGCACGCACACAGACAGAGATCTGCATACGGTTCTCACTCTTGCTTCACAATGCAATACTGCACATGCTCAGATCACTCATTCGCACTCGCAGCAGGCATAAATAATTCATTTACTTTTCATCACTTCACCAAGGGCCTCAAACCAGGCACCATGAACCTGCTCTTCAACACACACACACACACACACACACACACACACACACACACACACACACACACACAGGAGAGCCCATTAATCTTGAACTATTAAAGTGTGTTCCCAAGAGAGTCTGCTACAGACTTTCCACACACACACAGACACACACACACACACGTTTGCAAACACACTGGAAGTACAGGCTGAAAATCAGAATGACTATCACTACTGCGCCTCTAACAGAGCAGCAACGGCAGGATGGAAGCGTTACCATGACAACCTGAGGGGAAGGCGTGGCCCAATTGCTGAGGTCATGTTGTCCCAGGTTCTGACACACCAGTCTCGACGATGCCTTCCACGTCTGCCATCCTTTTCTTTGCCAGGACCTGGTGGTACAGGTAGTCCCAATTCCACAGCAAGTGCCGTTTAAAATCTCATTAAAGCTTTAAGTACACATGGGCCCTCAGAATGTCTGGTCTCCGCCCCTCCTGCAGTATCCAATCAGGCCTCGGGTTGCGTGTTCACGGTAAAAGGGGGAGGTTTATCAGGTGATAAAGGCTTGGTGTGGTATCAGAGTGAAAACCTGGAACATTCATCTAACAGGAGCACTGCGTAGCATTTCTAGGTTTCATTTGCCTGTCAAACTCCCAGCTGGCTGATTGACGAGACTTGATGCAGCATCTGAATATGACCAATTCTGCATATTCAAACCAACCACACTCTAGAAAAAGGCAAGTCCCTCTGGTTACATATTATAAAATGACACACCAACTACCATCCTATTACAATAGGCTTTTGAACAGAAAATACTACTTACTGCTCCTTTAAATACATTCGGTTTTCTTTTAAATCATTCCATCCCTCTCTGGGTGGCGAGGTGCACAACGTGGCTGTAATACTACATAGACCATCGAGATAGCTAACATTCTATATGTGAACAACCCTTTTCCCATGAGGCACCTGTGCCACTTCCTACAACTAAGGTGATCAACTTAAAAAAACATCAGAGAAAGCAGCAGCGTCTCTTAAGAACGGCCCTGTTTAAGCAGGAAGAGCACATTTGTTGTAATAAGGCCTAGCGAAATCAAAAGCACTGAAAGTACAATGCGCCTAAGGAGGACTTGAAAAAAAACTACATTTCCCACAGCTCCGTGAGCTAGAGAGGCAGAGCGTACACAGCCGTACATCTGAAACTTCGTGTACACAGAATTTCAAGCAGTCCCTCCACCGTCTCTGAATGTGTTCGTCTTAAATGTATCTACACACACAGGCACAGTTAATTCCTAGTCACTTTAGAGGATATGCACACGCACACACACACCACCCTGACAAGACATTAAGGGATTATAATATCATAGACTAACTCTATCTGACCACTCTTGCATGTAAACTAGCTATCAGCCATACGGTTGTATTCATTATTAACAGAATCACCCTGTCTAACCTTCTGTAGCTGCAATCCAGTCCTCGGGTTCAGTGTGGACCCTGTTTCTTCCGGTTGGACCCCACTGGACTGGGCTCACATAGTGCCTGACTTGTCGGGGGGGAAGTTCTGGGGTTGGCCGGGGGGCAGCTGCGTGGGCGGGGGGTTGGCTTTTGGGAGGATGGGGGGTTTGGGGCGGAGAGCCGGGGGGCGAAGGGTCACGCCCATTCGGGGCGAGGCGGCAGGCAGGAAGGAGGCGGGCGCATCGTTGGGGCAGCGGCGTGAGGAGGGACCCGGCAGGGGTGGCAGGGGGCTGTGGGGGCTCAGGGGGCTGGGGGAGTCGGACGGGCTGGACAGCGTGGACGGGGTGGATCCGGAGGGCAGGGACGGACTGCTCTTCACCTGCTCCAGAGTGTCCAGCACCAGGTCGGGCGCTGCCGGTTTGCCGCTCTGCCTCTCTAGCTCACGGAGCTCGTTCAGGGCCAGGCTCATGGTCTCCTCAATGTCCTGCATGAGCAACACACACACACACACACACACACACACACACACACACACACACACACACACACACACACACAGTCAAGCAATCATACATTCCATCATACATTTGCAGATATTTGTGTGTCCAACGCCTGATCTGTGTCCACAAACATTGACCCTCCTCTGCCTTGAACGTATGGCACTTGCCTCCATGTGTGTCTGCACGTGCCCGTCACTGACGTGTGTGTGTGAGTGTGTGTGTGACTCGCCTGTGCCATGGTGAGTGGGTTGAGCGTGCGTGTGCGCTGCTCGGGGACGCTGCAGTGCAGGGCAGATGGAGACTGGCGTATGGGCGGACTCTCCCGCTCCCTGCGGAGGGACTCGTGGCGACTGATGCTGGAGGTCAGCGAGCCGTTGGTGCTGATGGGGGTGGGGCCAGTGGGATGGACGCCACGGCGACGCAGTAGTTCCGGGCTGTCCTGGGGCCCTGTGTGCGCTCGGAGCAGCTCCCGCGGGCTGAAGTGACCCGTCACCGTTACGGTCACCGGTGGCGAGCTGCGCTCCAGGCCGTTACCGTGGCAGTGGCTGTCGCCGAGGCGACCGGGAACACGACGCAGGAGAGCCTCAGTCCGCTTTCTGTGACTGGAATATAAATATACACGGAAGAAGATGACGATGATGATGAAGATGATGGTAACGGATCAAATAATGAAAAAAAGATAGAGAGAGGAAAACCAACTGGAACCCTGGAGGTAGGACAATTACGCCACAGGAATCGGCAGGAAAATTGTGCTTAGATGAAAACGCTCTTTGTGGTGTATGGTGTGTGTGTGAGTGTGTGTGAGTGTGTCTGTGTGTTTATAGTGTGAAACATATGACTCAACTTCCATTTATCAGAGTGGAATTTCCATTCTTCACAGCTGCTCTCAAACAGATAAACCATGTCTGGATGAACCACTTATTGGAGTGTATTTATTGTGTGTGTGTGTGTGTGTGATTGCCTATGACTAACAGTTCACATTCTTTTCTTCCAGTCCAAACCCTGATGTGGATTAAGGAATGTCTTCAGTATGCATGTGAGACATAGAGAGCAAATGACTGTGTGTGTGTGTGTGTGTGTGTGTGTGTGTGTGTGTGTGTGTGCGTGCGCTCACCGGCTGATGAAGGTTTCTGGCAGTCTTGGTTCGGTGGGGGAGGTCAAGGACCTCCTGGTGCTCACTTCATCTGACGGCGTGCTGCTGACCGCACTGTCCGCCTTCTGACTCATAGTGTCCGACATGGCCTCCTCCCTGAGACCACAGCACACAGGAAATTCAGCTGTCTGACCGCGCCTCCATCTGACCATCTGTCCAGCATTGACCCAGCAGCTAGATGCTCCATTAACCAGTTAATAGATCAGTCCAACCGATGCCTAAATTACTCAAATAATTAGAATCCTCATCAGCGATGACTCACTCAAGCAACTGATGAATAAATCAACGAGACCAGGATAATCAATAATGCATGGAGATAAAAACAACGATAGCATTGAAGTCAACATACCAGATGTGCGGGCCACCTCTGCACCGTGTGTGTGTGTGTGTGTGTGTGTGTGTGTGTGTGTGTGTGTGTGCAGCCAGACATGCACTCACTCCTGCAGGGTGATGTACTGGTGTGGTATGAGTCCGTCGGTGCCGTTGTGTTGCCCCTCCCACCAGTCCTCAGAGGCTCTCTGGAAGAGCAGCAGCGACGCCCCCTTCTTGAAGGACAGCTCGCGATCCGAGCGGCCCACGTAGTCGAACTTGGCTACGGCCTCCACGGGATCGCCTTCTGAGACATGTGGGAAAACAGTATGAGTTTCAGTGTGTGTGTATGCACGCATGAAGATGCGTGTCCTTGGGTTTTACCCTCTTCACTGGTCTGTGTCTCTGTGCCACCGTCCTGCTCACCCTCCTCAAAAACTCCCGGCTCACTATACGGACTCTCACTGGGGGGCGGGGCCCGGGACAGGGGCGGGGCCAGTGGCATGAAGGGAAAAAGAAGGGACTTGTGTGAGTTGCTTTCAGGATGATTCTAAATTGTCAATGCTGGGTGATATCAAGCTTTATTTACAAGTACAAAAACAATACCTAAAAATGTATCAATTAAATACAAATTTAAACAAAAGACATTTAAAAAGGGATTCAAAGTCCTGATGAAATAGACAGGATTTTATGTTTGACTTGACAGCTTATACAAACAAAAGAAGACAAAGACGACACATATTTAGAAGACAAATTCTCTCAAAAATGTCTCTTAGACCTAAATTTGAGTATGTAATACTTTTGTTTCTCACACATAGAACCAGGCACATCACCACACACAACCACTCGCACAACACACCCACAACCACACACTCACCACACACAACACACACTCACCAGTACTCTGTGGTACTCATGCACTTCTCATAGACGGGACCCTCGAGCTCCTTGGCATCGGGGAAGATGGTCTCATGGTGGATGATGATGGTCTTGATGACCTCATTGACATGGGTCTGGCAGGAGACCTGGTCCAGCAGGTCCGGGGTAGGCATGAGTGTGGGCCCGAAGCAGATAGCCAGGTTTCCAGGATCCATCATGTTTTCGTCGCTGTACTGGGAGAGGCTAGTGGACAGATGCACAGTTTACTACACACTTCTGAGCTTCCAGCGAAACCAGAAACAACCAAACGGTGACGCTACTGGGATGGTCTGGTGTTTGGAAGCACATATCGCTCACAGCGAGTCATACAATGAAAAGCGAACCTTCACAATCAAGTCAATGTTTAGTCTTTAATAAGATTGAATGAAAATGCTGTTTTCACATTCCCACAGTACTGGCTCAGAGTTCAGTTCTCCAGGATGAACAGACCTATGCCGTCTCAGAGGAAGAGATGCCAGCTGATGGCGACATCACCCAGCCCCACATCACACCTTTTCTCTTTTCACTTCTACCCATCCTTTCACACACGCCCCCACTCTCTCTCCTTCTGTCTTTCATATGGCCTGTCTCTCTCGCTCTCTCCCTCCTTCTTTCCATTTCTCTCGGCACAGTACAGAGATTGGATTTAATTTCCGGTGTGAAACCTGGTACCTAGTTTAGCTACATCTCTCCACTCAAGAGACATTTTCTCTGTCAACGGTGATGACTGTGTGCATGTGTGTGACAAAGCAGATAAAGTGTGTGTATTTGTGTATTTTTAGGAGTAAATGTGTGTGTGTGTGTGTGTATTACTCACTGATTGAGGAATGCAAAAAGGTATCTCATAATAACAAGAGTAGGGCGTGGTGATGTCATCAGGAGCTTCCGGATAGTCAGTGCCCGCTCGTACAAACTCTCCGTGCCTGCCATGAGGTTTGGACACAGCATCATGTTAAGATTTGACTTTGTCTTGTTTAGTGTGCTGGTTACACAAACACTGAGCCCAACAGCCTACTCCATAGGACAGAGTATTCATTTGGAGTATGGAAATTCTAGGCCAAAGTGTATTCATTTGAAGCTCAAATGAATACAAAGAATTTCAAAGGAAGATATGATCATACAGAGGAAACCTGTTTCTGACGCACACACATGCATACTTGTTTATCTGTTCACACATAAGCACAGTCCAGTAGGCCCGAGTCCCCAGGAACCTGAAGAATTTAGCACCCTGTCATATCCACACACACACACACACACACAATGGCACACTCACGGACACAGGCAATGAGGTCGTTGAACTTCTCTTTGGGAAAGAGCGAGTTGTCCAGGTTACGGAAGTACATCTTCAGCACACCTGCCACAGAGTTGATGTCATGGTTATTCTCTTCATCTGTCAGAGGGTCGTTTCCTGGGAAACAGGGAGACAGGATGATAGGAGGGTGTCCGTGGATACAGATTGGACGCAGCGAAAAGAAGCGGTGCACGAGTGCAGCGTGGTGAGGATGAGCCCGTGCACGCCACCTCACGAGCGTGCCAGACGCTTTACAAGCGCCTCTTTATTCTGCCTTCTGTTCTGTGCTTGTGAACTTCCCCACGAGCAGAGCAGGCGTTTCCACCACTCTGGAGACGTGTAGGGGAGACTGAGGCGGAGGAACGGCTCTACAAACCTCGCTCGAAAGAGTTCTTGATGTCATTGACCTCCACCTGCGAGCCAGACACTCGGAAAATTCCTTGGTGCTGCAGCCCTGAGGAGGAGATCAAAAGAACACTTCTCAGCCAAGAGTGAGTGTGTGGGTGAGAGTGAGGGTGTGTGGGTGAGGGTGTGTGGGTGAGGGTGTGTGGGTGTGTGGGTGTGGGTGAGGGTGTGTGGGTGTGGGTGAGGGTGTGTGGGTGAGGGTGTGAGGGTGAGGGTGTGAGGGTGTGTGGGTGAGGGTGAGGGTGTGTGGGTGAGAGTGAGGGTGTGTGGGTGAGAGTGAGGGTGTGTGGGTGAGGGTGTGTGGGTGTGTGGGTGAGGGTGTGTGGGTGTGAGAGTGAGGGTGTGTGGGTGAGAGTGAGGGTGTGTGGGTGAGAGTGAGGGTGTGTGGGTGAGGGGTGTGGTGTGGGTGAGGGGGTGTGGTGTGGGTGAGAGTGAGGGGGTGTGGGTGAGAGTGAGGGGGTGTGGGTGAGGGTGTGTGGGTGAGAGTGAGGGTGTGTGGGTGAGGGTGTGTGGGTGTGGGTGAGGGTGTGTGGGTGAGAGTGAGGGTGTGTGGGTGAGAGTGAGGGTGTGTGGGTGTGGGTGAGGGTGTGTGGGTGAGAGTGAGGGTGTGTGGGTGAGAGTGAGGGTGTGGGTGAGGGTGTGTGGGTGAGGGTGAGGGCAACTTCTCTCTCTCTGTGTTGCTGCCTGGTTCCGGCTTATGAACTGCAACTCACCGTATAGGTTGATGTATCGTATGCAGCTCTCTACGATGAGCGGAATGGCTTTCCCCGAGTCCTGCACACAAACCACACACACACACACACACACACACACACACACACACACACACACACACACCACACACCACACACCACACACCACACACCACACACACACCACACACACCCGGCACTCAGAGCAGCCTCAGACTGAGGGCAGAGCGGTACGACTAGAAGGCCAGAAACAGAGACGCTACCTGGTTCCTACTGTGGGAGTTTCGGCGACGGCTACAGGAAGAGACGGACACACACAATATCATCGCATGAACTAGAAACCACACATGCAGGTAGACAGAGAAACAGACAATCGGGCAGGCCACTAAACAGACATCCATAGTGACAAACAGCCCGACTGACAGCCAGACAGAGAGAGTGAAAGGCGTGATCCTACCTGGTTGTCATTATGTCTGCTCTGTACCCTGTGGACAAAAACATTCTTTTAAAAGTCTCGCTACCATTTACTGTGACAGATGCGGATATGTAGACAGGAAGAGAGAAGGATGGTGAGAGCCTGAGATATTTTAAGGAGACAGCGACATTTGTGCCAGAGGGAATGTCAGGGGAAGGAAAAAAAACGACAAAAAAAGTCTAAACTGAACAGACATAAATGTGCAGAGGAGATGGAAGAGACGGCGTGGGTGTGTGATGCACACACACACTCACGCACACACACTCACGCGCACACACTCACGCGCACACACACACGCGCACACACACACGCGCACACACACACGCGCACACACACGCGCACACACGCGCGCACACACACGCGCACACACACGCGCACACACACGCGCACACACACACACGCGCACACGTGCAGGTTTAAGTGCGGTCCCGTGGGTGCACTCACACACTCACACACACTCACACACCCACCCTCGGTCATGCTCTTCTTCAGGAGGTCATGCTTCGCCTGTAGTTTGGAGATAAGGTTGCTGCCTTCCAGATACTCCTTCAGCTTCTGTGGGACACACACACACACACACACACACACACACACACCCGGTCAATATTAATGCGATCAGGACTGATAATTGGTGGTGTAATTACTCCAAGCGAGCACATCGTGGTCCCTTAAGGAGTAAACCTGGTCCACGGAGGAAACCAGGAATGGGCAAACACCGCTGCCATGGATGGTGTGACGGTGTGACAATATGACAATATTTTTTCGATCTACGGCGTGGACCACCCAATGGGATGCCTAGAAGACTGCCACCACGTGTGTGTGAGTGTGTGTGGAGATGGATGGATGCTCACGTTGAAGTAGAAGAGCTCGGTCTCCTGCTGGTTGGCGCGGCGCTTGGCCAGGCTCGGTTTGCTGAGGTACGTGTCCGACACGCTGGACTTGACCGACTCGGTGGAGCGGCTGTGCTGGAAGCTGTCGGACACGTCGTAGTCCTCCATGTTCAGCATGTCCTGGATGGTGCTCAGAGTGGCTTCTGAGGTCTTCTTCACCTGGAGGAGGAGGAGGAGGAGGAGGGAGGATCCCCATCACACACACACACACACACATGCTTTTTACTTGTACAAACACAGTGTACATATGCACTGCGGATACTGCTGAAGATGTACCCCGAGGCAGGAGCCTGTAGGGGATTGTGTGGTGTGTGTGTGTGTGTGTGTGTGTGTGTGTGTGTGTGTGTGTGTGTGTGTGTGTTTGGTGTGGTGTGTGTGTGTGTGTGTGTGTGTGTGTTTGGTGTGGTGTGTGTGTGTGTGTGTGTGTGTGTGTGTGTGGGTGTGTGTGTGTGTGTGTGTTTGGTGTGTGTGTGTGTGTGTGTGTGGGTGTGGGTGTGGGGGTGTGTGTGTGTGTGTGTATGTGTGTGTGTGTGTGTGTGTGTGTGTGTGTGTGTGTGTGTGGAGATGGAGAATCTCAGTGCTGCTATAAAGCCTTCATCAGCACTTTAGTTCTGCCCTTCGCACAGCAAGAGCTGCAGGAAACAGCTGGCCTGCCGCTAACCAGCCATAAACAAGCAGTCTTTCCTACAGTACGAGAATGAAAAATGTGTGTGTAGGACTCTAGTGTGTGTGGTGTGTGTGTGTGTTGTGGGGGTGTCTGGAATTTGTATGATTAGTATACGGATATACATGTGCATACATGGGTGTCTATGTGTGTGTAGTATATAAGTGTCTTTGTGTACATGTACATCTGTGTCTGTGTGTGTGTGTGTGTGTGTGTGTGTGTGTGTTTGTCTCTAGGCACACTGCAAATCAAATGTGCAGAGTGGATACTGGATTGGAGGAATGAGCAGAACATGAGTGTGTATGTCATCTCATTCTTTATTCTTAGGGGAGAACTCCAGGTGCTCATGTACGCGTGTGTGTGTGTGTGTGTGTGTGTGTGTGTGTGCGTGCGAGCGTTACCTCCTCGTTCTCGATCTTCAGCGTGGCGAGACGGGACTGCAGCTGCTGATAGCGCAGCAGCAGCTCAGCCTGTACCTGTGGTACCGCCGTGATCTGACTCACCTGGCAACACACACCCATCACACGCGCACACACACCACACCAAACACACACACATTTAAATCACCCATATAGAGATAGCAACTCCACAGCCTTCCACTTTAATATATTTGTCAATTCCTTGATCCCCAAAACCCATAAATGACAAGCTGCAATCATTTTGATAACATCTCAGAGCCTACATAACCATAACCTTAATGGCCACTAGATGGCGCCTGACCTGGTCACCCATATGGGGTTGGTAGGTGAAGCGAGCTGGGGGTGTAAAAGCAGTTGGGTGTGTCTCCATGAAACGTTGGCGGTCACTGCGGGGATCCAAGCTCTCTACTGCCCCCTCCAGGATATCCAGACCCTCGTGACGGGACGTCTCCAGACTGTACTCAGCTGACAGATATGTACGCAGTGCCCGGCTCAGACTGGCGTGGTAGCCCAGATCACAACACTAGTCGCACACACATGCAAAACACACACAGATGATGTGCTTTATTTTAAATACTCCCTACAGGGATTGAATTCCTAAAAAACACTTTTTCAAAGGGAAAATAATTGGCTAAATAAATATAAATGGCTTGGAATATTGAGCAAAGTTACAGAACTAACAGCCCAGTGATTTGTTTATTGGAGCCATTATCTCCAACTGTTAATGAATCCACTTCTTCGAGGTTAATTTAAATCCAGTCTTTTTGCGATCTCACACACACGCTGGTCCTCCTGCTGTGTTTATCTCAGCTGTGGAGGTGAGTGAGGATGACCTCTGTGAAGGTCAGAAAGATGCTGTGCTTGTCGGACAAATACTGCTGACCACACGGACCCTGCTGCTAGTACTAATGACGACACACACTTGGGGCAGGGTTCGGTCTGGCAGAGTATGCGATTGTGCAAGGATGTGTGGTTGTGTTAAGTGTGTGTGCATCTGTGTTTGTGTAGTTTGCTTACACATGAGGTGTGTGTGTGTGTGTGTGTGTGTGTGTGTGTGTTTCTGGCATACTTGGGCACGGGTGCGTGGGTGTGTGTTTATTTCTGTACATGTACTTGCTGTGACTTTTACTTTGGCATCTGTTGTGTACAAGAGAGAGGGGGAAAAGTTTGTTGTGTCCCGGTGCGTCTGCGCGTCTTGCTCTGCCTCTCACTGTCTCCCCTGTGAGTAACACAGCAGCAGTGTGTGTCTGTTTGCCTCTGTGTGTGTATGTGTGTGTAATTAAAACCTTACGCTCTGTCCCTTCCTTTGTGTTTGCAGTGTATTTGTCTCTAATTGAAGATTCCCCTAATTATGGAGTATTAATCAGGACTGCAATTCATCTCGGAACTCAACCACATGGTGGCAGTGAAGGAAACCAGCAAAGTGAGGTGAAGGAAACCAGCCCCCACACACAACCCCCATCCACGCCTCTCCACCCTCCCACACAACCCCCACCCACCCTCACACACAACCCCCACCCACCCTCACACACAACCCCCACCCACCCTCCCCACTCCCACACACAACCCCCCACCCACCCTCACACACAACCCCCACCCACCCTCCCCACTCCCACACACAACCCCCCACCCACCCTCACACACAACTCCCACCCACCCTCCCCACTCCCACACACAACCCCCCACCCACCCTCACACACAACTCCCACCCCCACACACAACCCCCATCCACGCCTCTCCACCCTCACACACAACCCCCACCCACCCTCACACACAACCCCCACCCACCCTCACACACAACCCCCACCCACGCCTCTCCACCCTCACACACAACCCCCATCCATGCCTCTCCACCCTCACACACAACCCCCACCCACCCTCCCCACTCCCACACACAACCCCCCACCCACCCTCACACACAACTCCCACCCCCACACACAACCCCCATCCACGCCTCTCCACCCTCACACACAACTCCCACCCCCACACACAACCCCCCACCCACCCTCCCCACTCCCACACACCCACACACAACCCCCACACACCCTCACCCACAACTCCCATCCCCACACACAAACCCCACCCACCCTCCCCACCCCCGGCAGCCCTGTGGCAGCTGTTCAGAGCTCACGTCGATCAGGTGCGACAGGTCCTGGATGTAGTACTTGAACAGAGCCGCGTTTGCAGCTTCCAGAGTCAACAGGTACTCGTTACGAGCCTTCATCACCTTTAGCTTGTTTTCGGAATACTTGGCCTGACGCTGAGAAAGGAAAGAAAAGGAAGAGAAAGAGAGAGAGAGAGAGAGCTAGTAGGAGCTTTTACATTTTCATAACCAATTATAAAATGCTTCTATTGAAAAATGCTTCTAGTGCTATTAAAATAATTCCATTATGCAAGTTGAAGTGCCACCTGTGCATGCAGCTAAAGCTATGGCGGTCATTATGGTAGTGTGCACTAGGTTAGTGTGCACTATGGTGGTCACTACGGTAGTGTGCACTAGGTTAGTGTGCACTATGGCAGTCACTACGGTAGTGTGCACTAGGTTAGTGTGCACTATGGCAGTCACTATGGTAGTGTGCACTAGATAAGTGTGTACTATGGCGGTCACTAAGGTAGTGTGCACTAGGTTAGTGTGCACTATGGCAGTCACTACGGTAGTGTGCACTATGGCGGTCACTATGGTAGTGTGCACTAGGTTAGTGTGCACTATGGCGGTCACTATGGTAGTGTGCACTATGGCCGTCACTATGGTAGTGTGCACTAGGTTAGTGTGCACTATGGCGGTCACTACGGTAGTGTGTGCTAGGTTAGTGTGCACTATGGCAGTCACTACGGTAGTGTGCACTATGGCGGTCACTATGGTAGTGTGCACTAGGTTAGTGTGCACTATGGTGGTCACTATGGTAGTGTGCACTAGGTTAGTGTGCACTATGGCAGTCACTATGGTAGTGTGCACTAGGCTAGTGTGCATTATGGTGGTCACTACGGTAGTGTGCACTATGGCCATCACTATGGTAGTGTGCACTAGGTTAGTGTGCACTATGGTGGTCACTACGGTAGTGTGCGCTAGGTTAGTGTGCACTATGGCAGTCACTACGGTAGTGTGCACTATGGCGGTCACTATGGTAGTGTGCACTAGGTTAGTGTGCACTATGGCAGTCACTATGGTAGTGTGCACTAGGCTAGTGTGTATTATGGCGGTCACTACGGTAGTGTGCACTATGGCCATCACTATGGTAGTGTGCACTAGGTTAGTGTGCACTATGGCGGTCACTACGGTAGTGTGCACTAGGTTAGTGTGCACTATGGCAGTCACTACGGTAGTGTGCGCTAGGTTAGTGTGCACTATGGCGGTCACTACGGTAGTGTGCACTATGGCGGTCACTATGGTAGTGTGCACTAGGTTAGTGTGCACTATGGCGGTCTCTACGGTAGTGTGTACTAGGTTAGTGTGCACTATGGCAGTCACTACTATAGTGTGCACTATGGCGGTCACTACAGTAGTGTGCACTAGGTTAGTGTGCACTATGGCAGTCACTACGGTAGTGTGCACTAGGTTAGTGTGCACTATGGCAGTCACTACGGTAGTGTGCACTAGATAAGTGTGCACTATGGCGGTCACTAAGGTAGTGTGCACTAGGTTAGTGTGCACTATGGCAGTCACCACGGTAGTGTGCACTATGGCGGTCACTATGGTAGTGTGCACTAGGTTAGTGTGCACTATGGCGGTCACTATGGTAGTGTGCACTATGGCCGTCACTATGGTAGTGTGCACTAGGTTAGTGTGCACTATGGCGATCACTACGGTAGTGTGCACTAGGTTAGTGTGCATTATGGCGGTCACTACGGTAGTGTGCGCTAGGTTAGCGTGCACTATGGCAGTCACTACGGTAGTGTGCACTAGGTTAGTGTGCACTATGGCAGTCACAACGGTAGTGTGCACTATGGCGGTCACTATGGTAGTGTGCACTAGGTTAGTGTGCACTATGGTGGTCACTATGGTAGTGTGCACTAGGTTAGTGTGCACTATGGCGGTCACTATGGTAGTGTGCACTAGGTTAGTGTGCACTATGGCAGTCACTATGGTAGTGTGCACTATGGCCGTCACTATGGTAGTGTGCACTATGGCCGTCACTATGGTAGTGTGCACTATGGCCGTCACTATGGTAGTGTGCACTAGGTTAGTGTGCACTATGGCGGTCACTACGGTAGTGTGCACTAGGTTAGTGTGCATTATGGCGGTCACTACGGTAGTGTGCACTATGGCCATCACTATGGTAGTGTGCACTATGGCGGTCACTACGGTAGTGTGCACTAGGTTAGTGTGCATTATGGCGGTCACTACGGTAGTGTGCACTAGGTTAGTGTGCACTATGGCAGTCACTACGGTAGTGTGCGCTAGGTTAGTGTGCACTATGGCGGTCACTACGGTAGTGTGCACTATGGCGGTCACTATGGTAGTGTGCACTAGGTTAGTGCGCACTATGGCGGTCACTACGGTAGTGTGCACTAGGTTAGTGTGCACTATGGCAGTCACTACTATAGTGTGCACTATGGCGGTCACTACGGTAGTGTGCACTAGGTTAGTGTGCACTATGGCAGTCACTACGGTAGTGTGCACTAGGTTAGTGTGCACTATGGCAGTCACTACGGTAGTGTGCACTATGGCGGTCACTATGGTAGTGTGCACTAGGTTAGTGCGCACTATGGCGGTCACTACGGTAGTGTGCACTAGGTTAGTGTGCACTATGGCAGTCACTACTATAGTGTGCACTATGGCGGTCACTACGGTAGTGTGCACTAGGTTAGTGTGCACTATGGCAGTCACTACGGTAGTGTGCACTAGGTTAGTGTGCACTATGGCAGTCACTATGGTAGTGTGCACTAGGTTAGTGTGCACTATGGCAGTCACTACGGTAGTGTGCACTAGGTTAGTGTGCACTATGGCAGTCACTACGGTAGTGTGCACTAGGTTAGTGTGCACTATGGCGGTCACTACGGTAGTGTGCACTAGGTTAGTGTGCACTATGGCAGTCACTACGGTAGTGTGCACTATGGCAGTGTGCACCGGCCTGGACAGGGATTGAACCCCGGTCCCCTGCAGGAGAGGTTACTTTCTTACTTTCTCCTTCATCTTCTGGATCTTGCGGGCAGCGTTGCGGCGCTGGTGTCGTTCCTCGTGACGCAGGCCGAAGACCTCGCCCCCCCGCCCCTGCCTCTCTCCCTGACGCTCTGCCTCCTTCAGCTTGGTCTCCGCGCTCAGCGTCTCACTGTGGTACATGTGGTAGGTCTTCATCACCTGCAGAGAGGGAGGAGGGTTCATGTCACGAGGACAGGCAAGCCCATTAGGTGTGAACAGGAGATGTGATTGGCTCTGGGTGTTGGCAAGCCACGCCTTCCAATCTTAGATCCTGACCAATCGTAACGTGGGATCTGCCCAAGCTCACTACTCACATCTGTAAATGAGTAACCAAGCAACAGTTCATCAAAGGGGAGCCAGCCCTGCCCACATCTGTAGGACCTTTACATGCCCACACTGAGGAAAATCACACAGCTGCACACTGTTCATTATACAGAGTCAGTCTGTTTAATGGCTGTCGTGTGTGTATATTCAGGGGAATGTGCACATGTGTTTGTGCGTTTGTGTATGAAAGGAAGAATGATGATGATGTTTGCCACATGAAAATAATAACCATTGCTTAGTTTGACAACAGACCATGCTGTGATGGAGTTAGGATGCATTTCTAATTAGGACACACACACACACCCACCCCCACCTCACAAGTGCTGCAAATGCCATGTGACAATGCGTCTCTTCAGATCCGGAGTGTGTGCAGTATGTGTGAGCAGGCATGTCTGTCTATCAGTTAAAGTGAAGATGGATACACACATCAGCAGAACAGTGGCTTTTCTGTTTTGCCTGGTGTTCAAAACCCTGATGCCTCTTCCTTGTGTCTGCTCTGCTTAGAGAAGTTAAAGCATTTCTCTGGTAGGCCACAGCCTGACTAGCCCAGCCACCGGGCCCCCCCCCCCAAACCTTAATTTATTCATTTATTTATTCAAGAGCTGCCTGCTTTTACAATGTCAAGCTCAAATTCAGGTCAAATGTTCATGCCAGAGTTCAGGCAGTGGTGGAAAAGTTGGCAGTTCTAACGAGGCTGAAACAGGAACCTGGAGGTGTCCCCCGCAGGCCACCGTACTTGAGGCCCAAACAGGTAAAGGTGAAGATATGAATGCGGTGCCCCACACAGCTTGGAGTGGCACGGTGTGTGGCACGGTGTGTGGCACGGTGTGTGGCGGCGCTGAAGTATGGGATGACGGGGCTGGCGAATGAAAGATTGATGAGACTGAAGGAGGAGAGTTATGGAGATATCGAAGATCAAAGGCCCCTGATGGAGTGGGCGGCTGGTGAACTGATGGAACGATAAAACGGGAGAGGAGGAGTGAGGGGAGGAGGGGAGAGGCAGAATGAAATCATGATCATAAAGATATGTGGGGGAGAACGAAAGACTGATGAGAGCAATGGTTTGGATGGAGAGGAGAGCGAGCGAGCGTGTGTGTGTGTGTGTGTGTGTGTGGGCGGGTGGTTGAAAGAGGGCGGCCTCACCGTGTACAGTTCGTTAAGAATCTTCATTAGGTCCTCTTGCAGCTGGAAAGTGATCTCTTTACTCTGTGATTGGAGAGAAAACCCACAGGAACGTATCAGAGGAGAGAATCTAAGGGGCAGACGTGGGTCAATCTCATATCTACAGCACTCAAACATGGGCCTCTGTAACACCTCATCTACTCAGAGCGGACAGGTCAGAGGTTATTTCCAGAGTGGCTCATGTAAATGCCACCTCATTGTACAAATCCAGGCTTGGAGTCAAGGTAGCAGGCCACACTGTTTCTGACTAGCACAAAGCTATTTCACATATTTCAGTTTAGTTCCTAAGTGACATCTTAATGGTTCACAACTAAATCCGAAGGCCATGGACACAGCTCAATGGGACACAAGAAGAGTCTCACTTCTCAAGATAGAAAAGTTAGAAAAGCGTCTCACTTCTCAAAACCTTTCCAACGGCTTCCAAAAGCATTCAGTACTTTCCAAAAACACAGTAGGGTTCTCAACTGTACCATTCAGAACACGCAACATAGAATATACAAAGTACACTAATGCTCTACTTCACTATTATTTTACTATTTATTTCTAAATCTCAGACTTCACGTTTCTTAATGTGATTGCCTTATACATTTTTAGTGCACGTCATAAAAGAACTTAGCAGTCCTGAAGTGAACCTTGCAGCTGGTGTTGGGGTTTGGACCCCAGTTCTCCTCTGTGACATTTCTCCCCACCACAGCGATCATCCATGTCTTCCCTGGGAGTGAAGGACACGTATCGCCTCCCCAGTCGTTTGCGATGAGGCAGCCAATCAGATGCCTGTTTGGCAGCGGTACTGAATCGACCCCCGAGGCACGTTAACGGGTGGCGAACGGCAGGCGGAAAACAGCGGCACATTCTCCGCACAGATTAGGAGCACCAATCAAACTCCCAGGAACGAGAGCTCCCAGGAATGATTGCTGCCAGAGACCAGTGCTCCCACACTGGGAATCGTAACTCCAGTTGGGACGAATAAAGAAATGCTCAGACGCTCTGTAATAAAACTTGACTTAAAAGGCTGAAGAGAAGACCTTGAAGAAATCGAATACTGCCATATAAACCATGTGAATGCAATACAGCCAACAACTGAACATGAGCAAGAACCCCAGACTCTGAGCAGCTGGATATGGGCGAAAAGGAAAAATGGCGAGAACAATTTCCCTTTCAACAAGCCTCCTTCGTCTGCGCCGTCCTGGCTGTACGTATGGAGGAGTCTGTGAAAGCACTTCAGCAGACAAACACGCCGAACACGTCGTGAGAGAGCCGTCACTTTGGCGCGCGGGACAGGATGTCAGGAGCCCATAAATAAACCAGCAGCGTGCAGGGCGTTGCACAGTGAGGACGCAGCCATCAGTAATGAGCTACAACTCTACCTGAACACCAAACCAATACAGATTCATGAAAACACTGGTGAACCTCAAGCTGCATCCTTGCCCAGTCTTACCCAGCCTTAACCAGCCTTAACCAGCCTTAACCAGGTTCACTGTGTGGTGGGCCAGTTTTGCTTGACACAATGAGGAGCTTCCGTCCCTTTTCTAAAACTGCACTATTGTTATAAATGTATTAGAACTGAACTTGTGTTGTAAACATCAGAAGTCCACGAACGCTGTTGGTGGTGGAGCGGCGTGGGTGTGGGGGATGCCCTCACCTTCTTGAGGAGGCGGGTGTTATCCTCGCTGACGTGCGATATGCGCGTGATGACGTTGTTGAGGTAGAGGTCACTCAGCGTGGCGTGGTCCTTGCTCTCACGCCGCACCTGGTTGAGCAGCAGGTACCAGCAGTTCACCGGGGACAGCAGGTTCTGGTCCTTCCTGTAGGAAACACCACGAGATAGGCGTGAGGCCGCAGGAGAGACGAGCTACAGGGTTGGAACGCCACAAACGCTTCACCCTTATCGTCACCTCATCTAAAACCAGACAGAACAGCAGCTTAAATACGTCAATATATTTGGGATGACAAGTACGTATCCCGCCCTGATTGTAGTGTTCTCTAAATTACACTTCCGTGCTCTTTATGGCACGAGTTAATATTACAAGGAGGCGGTAAAAGCGTGCCCCTCCCCCGACCACACCAACAGGGCTTTCAGACTGGCTGGGTGGCCCGCCGACCTGCTGTTTTCTAGCGCTGCTTTGTGGTTTCGTCTTGCCAGTCTTTCAAAAGCCACTAATGAACAGTTGCTCCCACACTGCTCCCAGCCTCAGGAAATCTCCAGCTTTTAAAGGTCTTCCTTATGGCGTCCAACACAGAGCTGCTTCAAGAGAGGAGACTCGGCGGGACACCTCACCTCCCTTCCAGAGGACCTCGCTCATAGCTTTCTCAGGAAGCTGAGGAAAGGTGTGTGTCTCCAGAGGAACCCTACATGCAGTACCGTCTAGTCTAGAGGACTTCAAATCCAGGCCCTGAATCCCAAATCTGGAAATTGATTCTGTAATTATTAGCAGTTTGTTTATGTCATAGAACATGGGTATTCAAACAGCTCTCGAAATCCACGTCCTCCAGAGACACCCTGGAGGCAGGTGTGGGAAGTCTAAGTGTTGAATTAGTTACAGGAGCGGTTCAGTTAGCTCCCACAGGCTACAAAATCCAGAAGCAGAAATTGTATTTGAGATGCAGAGCTGATGATAACCGCTGCAGACAGCAGGAGCACACAGGATCCTCATACGTTCAGGGTGTGACCAGTATGACAAACGACCTCGCCGTCAAGCCCGTTTTCTGCTCATAAACACTGTGTTTGCGGGGCACAAATGCGAGTAGAAAGTGGTGAGAAAAACAACAGACTCTTGACCTGGTTTCTGCCTCACTTCTTCTGCACCCTGAAGGCTCTTTTAAGAACAATGCTATCAGAGATAAAAAAACTAAAAATCTAATTAACTAAAACACAGAACATTTCACTTTGTGTAATCCCATCCCATTCACTTGTGTATTCTGAATGAAAGACTCAAGATTCGAGTGTCGCCCACACCAACCTGACCCAGTTTTCTGTTGAGAATATTGATCATACAGAACCACCTGGAGAAGTAGATGCCTCAGCACCATTTTGTTTCACCGGGAGGAGTCTTGCACATTAGAAAAGACTGGTGAACACACAATAGGAAGCCATTTTGGAGAATACAGAAGCCTCTAACTAATAACAGCTCTCGACAGGCATCCAGTAGGACAGCCCTGCAAGGTCCTGCAGAATGGCAGCACTTACAGAACAACAACTAAAGTGCGGAAAGAGTGGAGAGGGGGAGGGGGAGAGAGAGAGAGAGAGAGAGAGAGAGAGAGAGAGAGCACAAACAATTGTTGATCTCTCTTACTGTCCCTTTTCTCTCTCACTCTTCTCCTCTGTTCTTTTATTTATTTATTAATGCTGCAGAATATTATCTGCATTAATGAGATGGGCGTGCACACACACACACACACACACACACACACACACACACACACACAATAAAGGATGCAGGAGTGGTTTTCCTTTCTAGGTTTTTCTCTTACAATTCAGAATTTTCCATTAGTAGGACGAGGGATTAGCAAGGGCAGATGACTGAAATATTGCAAGTATTACCCTTGTGAACCATGATCAAAAAAAAGGAGAGAGGAGGAGAGAGACAGAGGGAGAGAGGGAGAGACAAAAGAGAGAGACAGACGAAAGGGAGAGAGAGAGAGAGAGAGAGAGAGAGAGAGAGAGAGAGAGAGAGAAACGGGTAAAGCGGATGTGTGTCCGTGTGCCCGGCGGTTCCGAGGGGGGGCTGGTCCCGGTCCAGCCGCCCTGCTGGGGCCGCGTTCCTCACTTGTACTGCTGGTGGTCCTTGGTGCTGCGGGTCTTGGCCATGAAGCGCTCGGCCAGCTTCTCCAGGCTGCGGGAGTAATCGCTCTCGATCTCCGCTTTCTTACGGAAGAAGTCCTGCAGGTCCTGATGCAGCTGGACCCGCACCTCTGTCTGCTGCTCCAGACATTTCTGCTGCTCCACCAGCTGAGAGCGGATCTCTGCTCACACACACACACACACACACAGGGCATAAAGAATTTGATTATAAATGACCATGAATTCACTCCATTAGCAGGCCACGTTTAAATAGAATATGCCAAAGGTTCAGAACGATTGCAGATGTATGCAGATTGCAGTGCGGGCCGTGTGGCACCGGACAGTGCGGGCCGTGTTCTGTGGGACAGCGCGGGCCGTGTGGCGCGGGACAGCCTGTGCAGTGTGAGGTGTTCATGCTTCCTGAGGCGCTCCGTGTTAAGTTGTTCTCTCTGAAGCTAAAGGCAGATTTTCCACGTCTCCCAGCCCTGCACAACTCTCCGCCATCACAACTCTCCGCTGTTACCAAGACAACAGGCACTGGCTATCCCATGGGGATTAATGCGCATGCGTGTGCACGCGCGCGTGTTGGGGGGAAGCGCTCCAGAGTCTTCCTCCTCCCCCCTGCTCATACCCCCCCCCCTTCATCCCCTCTAAACCCCTCCCTCTCCAACAGACCAACTGCTTAATGTCACACCGCCGCCCTGTTTCCACAAGCCCAGATTCTGGGCTGAGGAGGCTGGCAGTGTGTGTGCTGTGTGGGAGGGAGTGTGTGGGATGGCCTCGCCAACGTTGGAGTGATCATGTTAATCGCCATGTGCGTGCGAGAGCACACTACGCGTCGTGATGCTGCTCTGCGCGGAGGGAAAATCGGATCAGAACCGAGACGACACTCCTGATGGCACAATATTCTCAAACGTGTAACGAGTAGGAATGGAGTAGACACGTTAACGTGCAACCCTCATTTCTACTGCGAGGAGCAACACTGATCCAGGCTACGACCGAGTGGTGCAAACCCAGGAACATCCATGGCCTGGCTCGCACGTCAGGCACGCGGGTCAGACGGCCGAACTCCACCTCGCACCGCAGAAGATCGTGTTGACATAGAGGAACCGCGAGCCTGAGGGGATCTGCCTGAAACAGGCGTCTCTTCACTGCAAACACGCTCGTCTTGCGTCTGTAGTCAGACACTCGATTTGTCCTGAGGATGTTCGAGTCTGTTCCTTCAACACACTGGTGTGCTTTCTGGTACCAGCTCACAGAGCAGGGTCACACGTGGAGGGGTTTAGGTGAAACTGACCGTGAAATGTTTTAGAAGTCACACGTCACACTCTTTTGCATTTTGAAATTCTCCGTTTGGCACCATCTAAGACTGCTGGGCCAGGAGCTGTTCAGGCAGAGAGAAGTGTGACCTTTGGCTGAAAATGCTTTAGATCATTTATCCTCATGCATTGACAGAAGAGATGGAAAAACCTGTAGGCACTGGAAATTAGAAAAAATAAAATATTTAGATAGCTGGAAAGCAAGGCTTAAAATATCTGAGCCATATTTACATTATTATTCTTGAATATCAGTTGTCTGTGGAGCAACTGTAGTTTTATTTACATTTTTCTAGAAGAGATTTTTTTTGGGATAAACATCAGACATGCTTTTTCTGAAGTTGCTCATATTTGACCTTTGAACTTGTGACCCATGTTAGCTCGTCTGATACCCTGAGGCATGTGCAGGAGCCCGGCCCAGACTGTCGCCATGGCAACAAGGCATCTGCTCCTCAACTTGAGTGTGAGTGTAGGCATGCTGTACGGCACCACTAAAAATCACCACACACACACACACACACACACACACACACTCACAGTCACACTCACACCCCGTCTCACACGCATATAGACACAAACATGCTCTCACATCCTGCACCAGAATTTCTGCCATTTTACACTGATCATCTTATCGTGGTTCCATTTTCTTATTTTCTTGCCCTCCGTCTGCCCCCATTCATCATAAGTGAATTAAATTCTTAATCTGTTCATCCCTCCACACTCGCCATCTTGCCCTTCATCTCTCCCCAGCCGTTACGCTCCCTCACCCGCACACCGTGGCCCGGGTTGGTCTCCGGACTCATTACCATACGCTACCATGGCGCCGCCATGCCGCTTACACACGCCGACAGTGTACAAGTGGGCGTGGCCAAGCCACAGACGTCTGCTCCTCACACAAACGTTGTTAACCGCAGGAAATCACATTCTGGTCATTAGATCAGATGGAAAGGACAGAAAGGAAGGAAATGGGACAGAACACGGGAAACGGGCTCAGGGTTCAGGGTTCGGACATTGGACGACGTTGTGGCTCCTGATCCAGGCTATTTGCACCAGGCAGCCATGCTGTTAACAGTTTATAATTGGTTTCTATTTCAATACTAGGCCTTTCCATGAAGTCTTTATTATACCTTCATGTCAGAGATGACTTAACCAGTCTCCCAATGACACTGGCGCATCCAGAGGATGTTTTAATGCTCAGGTCAACCTCTACATACATTGCTAAGTAGCCTGGTTCTTTGGCTATTGCCTCAAACCATCCCAGAATGCTTCGTGTCACTGTTGGAAAGACATTAAAACCATGGTTTCACCGACTTTGTGCTTCCTTTAGTGGCTTGGCAAAAACACCTGGAATTAGCTGTAGTGGAGAGATTGACGTATAGAACTTGGTCTTCGTCTATCTGCTGGGATGCCCTCCAGGGAGCTGGTACCTGGTGTGGGTACGTGTCTTCAGCTCGAGAACAATGAGTGAACGTGGCGCAGAGGGAGTCAGACTTTGTTAACCATGAATGGTGTAAGAAGGGTTGATTGACAGCTGTGGGTTCCACCTCTTCTTTAGGGTCCACCACCTCTACATATGTCGCTTAAACATGGTTCTCGTCATGAATAAGTGGCTGTTCCTTCTAGAGCGAATCTCTCGTCACAAGTCTGATTCCATAACCATCCTGCAGACTCCACAGACAGATAATGGGTCTCAGAAACCAGACTGACTAAAAGTACATGGAAGAGTCTGAGGCCCAGATGCACATGGCCTGTAGACCAGTTTAAGCTGAAAGGCTCTACATGCTGTAACATGCAGTCCCAACCACCGTCCTTCCACTACGGTGGGCGTGTCCAGTCACGGCAGGCCAGAGGGCCAGAAATAGATTACTGGATCGATATTCATACTTAATTAAAACATGCACACCAAAGCCCATAGGAGCTGATGGCTGATATGTCCCATGACTGATGCTACATGACATTCTGTAAATAAATAAATGAAGATCGTTTTACCAAATTCTCATTGACAAATTCTCTTGATTTCAGAACACAGAGGACACGTATTGTGGGCACACATGAAGGACAGATGACCTCAAGACCACAGTCATTCTCTGGAAGCAAATCTATCCCTGCTCTCTCTCTTATCACACTATTCAAATACAGATCCACACGCCGATCTGCCCGTCGTTGCTGTTGCTCGTCTTCCTCTCAGTACTCGGCTATCTAACACGGCCAGTCATGCCACGTTACCGCTGAACCAACGTCCATCTTATCACTGTGCCTCTCGTCCACTGAGCATGTGGTGGTGAATCTAAATGAAGCAGACGTAGCGTTCGGGCTCCTGTGTTGCGCTCCTCACCAGGGTCTTGGGCCGACACTCAAAACCCTGGTTCCCCTTTGGGCTCCTGGATCATAAATATACGGGGAGTTGCAAACTATATACATGTAGTATCAATTAGAAAATGTGACAGGCACTGAGGTGGCGGTTTGGTTTACCTCCCAGTTAACATCTGATTCATGAACATGTCACAATGATCATGGAGTTAATGGAGTTTAAACTCTAGAAATTATTAAGAGCCTTTAAATAATAAACGTTGCACTCTATAAATCTGTGTGTGTGCCCACATGTTTGTGTCTACATGTACTTGTGAGTGTGATTGTGTGTGTGTGTGTGTGTGTGTGTGTGTGTGTGTGTGCGTGCGTGTGTGTGTGAAATAAAGTGTGTGTGTGTGTGTGTGCGCCCACATGTTTGTGTCTACATGTACTTGTGAGTGTGATTGTGTGTGTGTGTGTGTGTGTGCGCCCACATGTTTGTGTCTACATGTACTTGTGAGTGTGATTGTGTGTGTGTGTGTGTGTGTGCGCCCACATGTTTGTGTCTACATGTACTTGTGAGTGTGATTGTGTGTGTGTGTGTGTGTGTGTGTGTGTGTGTGCCCACATGTTTGTGTCTACATGTACTTGTGAGTGTGATTGTGTGTGTCTCCCATGAGAACGCAGGCTTGTGAGCCGGACAGCAGCCGGTGCTGCAACCCAACATCAAATCTCATTACAACTGAGCGGGCTACAGCGGACCATTACAGCCCTGTTGCCTTCTGCCTGTCCTATTTCCCTCCCCACACACACACACACACACACACACACACACACACACACACAGACTGTCTCACTTTCCCAGGGTGAAGGAAGGGTGGGTGTAACTCCCATGTGTCCTCACATTTGCTGGATACACTTCTCTTGCTGATGAGGCAGAAATGAGGCCTTCATAATTAATACCCACTGCACAATGACACACACACTAGGCTTGCTTGTGTGATATTGGGTATCTAATCCAGAACCTTCTCGAGTCAGCGTTTGAGCAATAGTCTGTCCTTTTGCGTGTGTGTGTGTGTGTTTTGTGCGTGCGTGTGTGTGTGTGTGTGTGTGTGTTTTGTGTGTGCTTGCGTGTGTGTGCGAGCGTGTGTGTGTGTATGTGTGTATGCATGTGTGTGTGTGTGTGTGTGTAATAGCTATTTGTGCGTGAGACCAAAGTCACACTCCCTACTTCCCTCTGCACTTCCTCCCAGTGAGAAAACCATTTCCTGTGTGGACATGGACAGATCGGACGGTGAACAAACGGCAAGGCCGGCGGCTCTTAGGCCAGTCCTGGAGGCACACGCGCACACACACACCCACACACACACACACACACACACACCCACACCCATCTCGCGTCTCCCAGAAGGACCCACGGCGCACACACAGACACGAGCGCACAGAACCTCTCTCAGGCTGAGCCAGCCAAAGACACAAAGGAAAGGTTACCAGCACAGCACTCGCAGCGCACAGACAGCCAAACGGTGAAGCTGGAACGGACCCACTGCACACGCCCACATCGCGCCGTGTTAACGAGGGTGCAGGGTGACACAGTGTTCTGTAGTGTATGACAGATGCCCCAGCCTGTGAGTAAGAATGTGTGTGCTTTCTGAAATTAGCAGCACTGCCCCTTCTGACCATAAATCACTCATCTGTGCGACCTGCTCACAGTTAATCCACTACACAGGCTGTGCAATGCTCAGACAGACAGACACACACACACACACTACTACGTGTGGTCCATACTAAACAGTACTAGCGCTGCAGTGAGAGGATTCCCTGATCCTGCTGTCTGTGCTGTCAAACACACACACGCACACACACACACACGCACACACACACACGCCCGCCCCTGTCAGAAACCCCAGTCCCCTATGGACAGACACACAGACTGGATGGTGGCCAGGTATCCATGGAAACGAATACAGTGCAGCAAAAGCCTGTTGCCAGTCTTCGGTAATAAGGGAACACACCGACCTGCACAACTGCCACGCCACACACACACACACACGGCACGAGAGATATCAAACAGTCGGCATCGTATACATTTAAATATCCAGCTGAAGGAACTACCTTCATCACAGTCAGTTATTAAATCCCAGGTTGCAGCATCGGTGAAATCTGGTTGCCCCACAACCCAGCCGCACATTTGCGGGCCAAGTGCCGATCTGCTGATCCAGCAGATACAAACCTCCCGTATTCAAGGAGCGAATACAAGAACAAATCTACACGATTGGGTAAACATTCAAACTTCTGGAGGTCAACACAAGGGCAAGATATCAGCCCAGAACAACAAGTTCAAACGTTATCGCCGATCACGAGTAAAGGTTTTAGCGCTGTACGGTCTTGGTCCTGCGTCACCCTAAACCCGTGCACACGTCCACCTGCCTACAGCCGGAGCGCGCGGACGGCGTTGCCACGGAGCGCTCGCGCTTCGCGAGACTGTGTCTTATCGATTAAATGCTGTTAAATGCACCCCGCTGAGCTCGCGCCGCTCTGCGCCAAATCTGCCGGGAGGCGCGCGCACACCGATGTCACGGTAAGGGCGCGAGGGACACACGACCGACCTCTGCGCAAGAAATGCAGAAATGCATATGCACGCGCATGCCTATGAATAAAAATATTATTGCAATGATCATTCATAGCGGTCCGAGCCCGAACGGAACCACTGAAGCGCTGTGTAATCTCAAGGCGCTCGAGCCGGAGGGAGCTGAGCGCGCGTGATCGGGCGGCGCCAGGTAACCATCAGGTGTGTAAGCGGAGTCCTCACCTTTCACCTGGCTCTCGTACTCCGTGAGGATCTCCTTCTCCTTTTTGATCTTGGCCGTGTTGGACATGATGGTGCCAGTGGGTTTGTGTCTATGCGTTCTCGGCGATCCCGTCTGATCCGAACCTCCGCGTCCCTACTGTGACCGGTGCGTCATGGCACGGGTTCGGTACGACCCGCTGTCAGCGGCAGCAGCACGATATTCCAGTCCAAACTGGGAATGGCATTCAACCGAACCACCGCACCGTTGTGTCACACGCCGAACGGCACCACCTGTTAAACGAGTATCCCGGGAAAGGTCCGGGTGGGCAGGGGAATCAAAAGGGCGTCGTTATCGCGGCATCGGAGCTTTTGGGTCCAAGCTGTGAAAGAACGGCAAAAAGTCCGCGGACACGACCGACACACCTGTATCGTTGTGGAAAGATACACGGAAAAAACACACACACCCACCTAAAGGCTCGCTCACTAGGTGCACGAGACACGAGGCACGCGCTCCCTGACCGAGTGCGTGTAGGTACGGGGTTATTTACGCCTCCCTGACCGAGTGTGTGTAGGTACGGGGTTATTTACGCCTCCCTGACCGAGTGTGTGTGTGTGTACGGGGTTATTTACGCCTCCCTGAACGGGTTCCCACACGGTCCCGCACACCGCACACTACAGTCAATGGGGGTGGGCGGGCTGTGGGCGTGGCCCGGGTAACTGGGCAGAATTGACAGCCACCCAATCCAATGACCATGTCACATGTTTACGCTATTCTAGGAAACTAACGGATGGAACGCTATTACTAATTACATGTTGATTGGTTAATTGGCGTTATTAGACGTGTTTAGTCACAACAGAGACGCCACAGAAGGGAGAAGGAGGGACGGCGCACGCCTAGAGCGGTGAACGCGTGCTCCTCAGTAGTTTTGCACGAGAGTGCTGTCATACATATTAAAGACATATTGCTGAAGTGCGTGTGGTAGTGTTGTGTACAAGCGCAGTTTTCCACTCTTGGAAACTAAGGTTGTGTTAACAAATAACTGACCAAATGCAATCTGCTAGAACTGTAAATTGTACTAATACATTTGTACAATTTTATTTTGATCCCCTGCTTCAGATTTAACCTTCGTGGCTGGTGAAGCCCCTTCAAATAGTGCTCGGATGCCCTCTGTTGGTAAAATGGACTATCTACAGTGAGGTCTACTTGAGCGGAGTGGACCTCGTTTAGAGTCGGACTTGCCTTCCAACGCCTTATTTGTCCAGTGGTTGAATGCATTCAACTACAATGACTCACTTGCCCAAACAAATACAAAAAGACAGATGCAATTCAGCACGCATAATAAGACGTAACACACACACACACACACACACACACACACACACACACACACACACACACACACACACACACAAATATTGAAATCACAGTAGGGGGAGCCAGAGACTGAATTCTCTGTTCACATCCTGTTCACACCGAAACTTCCACTTGTTTGCTTGCACTGGTCTGCACCCACATATCACACAGGGCGTTCCCCAGGGGTGGAGACTAACTTATTACAAGATCTGGTATGATTTCGATAATTTGATCATTTTTGCTGTACTTGATTATTAATGCTTTTGGACACTTTGGGGTTTGCTCTAGTACAATTAAAATTGTTTTTGTTTTATTACTTTTATAAATTTTCTTTGGCGTCTTCATAAAATGTGCATAAATAAAGTTTCTGAGGGGGAGAAACCACCAATGTTTGATTTAATTCAAATAGATTTTCTAATACTGAACAATTAAGAGCTTGCTAAAAACATTGAAATATATTACAAATTTATACTTGTACACAAGTGGTGGAGGATTCTCACATTAAGTGTATCTGTGTTGGGGGAGGGGGGCATTGTTTGTAGTAAACAAACCCACATAAAGTATTTTGTGACATTACTGATAAAGGCCATTTGATGTTTATAGGGGAAATGGGGGAGGTGTGTGGTATGAAGAGTTTAAAATGACCTCTGACTTTATGAATTATACTTTGTGCTCCTTTTCTACCATAAACACTGGGTTAATAACTAAAAACCCAGATAATGTACCGTATTGTTTACTAGAATATAGGTATTCTATTGAATATACATATATGTAAAAATAAGTATTGTAAGTAATATGCAAGGATAACTAATGCTTTACTACTGTAAACTACTGTAAATTAGTGAATTCTATCAGTTCTAGCTACACAACACTGCCAGGAAGACCAGTTAGGAGGGCTTATGGTAAATTTAGCAGTTCAAAGATGTTAAGGTCTGATACAAAACCAGTGGATACTAGAGCCCTGTGGGTCATTGTGCATTTTTCCACATGCACTAAATGCCCAGTTTACAGAAGTAGATCTGTATCTCAGCCAAAATTCAAGACCTCCAGACTGAATATACATTGTGTGTGTGTCTGTGTGTGTGTGTGTGTGTGTGTGTGTGTGTAAAAGATTTAGTATTTTGTGATGTTACTGATAAAGGTTATTATATGTCTCAGGAATGGAGGGGAGGGGGTGAAGGATGAAGGGGTTAGAATGACACATGTCCAGAGACCTCTGACCTCTGACCTCTGACGTAGATCTGCACAGTCAGTCATGAGCCACGCTGCAGGGAGAGAATGGAGCAGGGAGAATTTAATGAGCCCGTGCCATCAGACTCTGATTACGTCTTTACTTTTTACCCTGCGCTTGTCTATCACCTGTTGCCGGGGCCAGGCTGACCCAAACAGCGCCACTGGCCCATACATGTTAACCGTGGGAGCAACATTAGCAGAAAGCAGCAATTACAGCAGTCATATCACCGTGCAGGATTAACCAGTCAGATAACGGGCCAAGGGTACAGTGTGTCCCGTTCAGTTTCCTGTCTTACTTTATTTTCTCTCCATCTATCGTTATCACCATCTGTCTCATTCACATTCTCAGTCAATTGCTCTACAATTATATCAGAAAGATAATTTTAGGTATTGACACTACCCCATCTTCTGATCCGCGTGATAAGAAAGATGGTGATAATTATAGGGAACATTGTGTGTGGAGGGTATTGTTTACAAGGAATCATTCGCTGACACTGTAGTTTCAGGTTCGCCGGTTCTGAAACCACATATGCCATCGCCTGAAGCCATTCAGTCCCAGAACAGAACAAACCGAGGCGGAGTAGGAAAGGTCTCCCCTGACAAAACTCAGTCCCATTCATCTTAATCCCTAGGATTACGGTCAGCGACGCAGCCAGACTGCAGAAGTTAAACGGAGCTCAGTGTGCGACTTCTCTGAAGTCACATTTAAATGGCATATTTAATACATCTTCCTATATGCCGACTCTTCACGTTATTAAGATAACATCATAATACCACAGCAGCCACTCTTTGCCCCGGGCCATCCCCCTGTCTGTGATTGGTTATAGGAAGTCATGACATTTTACTTCTTTTCTAGAGGAATACCCATCACCTACATTTCACTTCTGTGGCCATTTCCTTCTAGGCAACTTCATTAACTGTTCCCCTTCCTAACCAGGATTAATGCCCCCAAGGCAACGGTGCACAGGAAATGTAGCATGCCTCAGCAGGAAGCCAGTGGTCCCGCCTTTGTGGAGATCAGTGATAGGTGTCGCTCCCTGTTTTAGTGTTTAGCAACAACACATGTGTCCTTTAATGACCACTGTTGTTAAAACATTGATAATAAGTCTGGGCTTATTATGACTGCTAAACACTTGCTAACACACTGCACTACATTTTACAGAGACAATGTTTGACTGACTTCAAAGTAACACTACGAGGGAATAACAAAGGAAACGAAGAACTACATGCCAGCTGTGCAAACTCTGCAACCAATTAGCTGTTTTTACGTAACAGCTCTGCAACAACGAGAAGCAGCATGACCAGACCTTCATCTTCTCCATCCTGTCCGTCTACACACACTTTCAATGATGCCAGTGTTGGCACTGCTCACGCTGGGGGAGCTGTGGGCTGTTTCGCGTTTAAGCTTTCCTTGTGTTGGTATTACTGGGGCTTAAGCTCAATTATCATGAACTTCATTTCATACAGACGCCTGCAGTATTGTAAAGGTCGCATGTTACAGCCCAGGAGCAAGTGCAGGCAGTCTGAGGGCTTTAAATGTCACGTGGCTGATCCTGCTTGCTCTCTCTCTCTCTCTCTCTCTCTCTCTCTCTCTCTCTCTTTCTCTTTCTCTCTCTTTTCTGATGAGAGAGGCAGATGCAGGAAGGGGAACATAGAATGTAATCAAAAGAGTGTAGTATGTAGTCCCACTTCCTGCACCCCTGGGGTAGGACGGTTCTATACAGTGTAGTACGTAGTCCCACTTCCTCCCCCCTGGGGTATCGGTTCTATAAAGTGTAGTATGTAATCCCACTTCCTGCATCCCTGGGCTAGGACGGTTCTATACAGTGTAGTATGTAGTCCCACTTCCTGCACCCCTGGGCTAGGACGGTTCTATACAGTGTAGTATGTAGTCCAACTTCCTGCACCCCTGGGCTAGGACTGTTCTATAAAGTGTAGTATGTAGTCCCACTTCCTGCCCCCCTGGGCTAGGACGGTTCTATACAGTGTAGTATGTAGTCCAATTTCCTGCACCCCTGGGCTAGGACGGTTCTATACAGTGTAGTACGTAGTCCAACTTCCTGCACCCCTGGGGTATCGGTTCTATAAAGTGTAGTATGTAGTCCCACTTCCTGCCCCCCTGGGGTAGGACGGTTCTATACAGTGTAGTATGTAGTCCAACTTCCTCCACCCCTGGGGTATCGGTTCTATAAAGTGTAGTATGTAGTCCCACTTCCTGCACCCCTGGGGTAGGACGGTTCTAATCAGTGTAGTATACGTGTCACATGCCCTGTATCCCTGGTACTGGTTCCTCCACCACTTCAGACTGGCTCTCCATCCAAATCCTCCATCACAACTCTCATCTCTATTCAGCCTCCACTAACTACTGATTTTCCTTACCTGTACATCACTATACATATATGCCATGTTCACTCTGTGTACACTGAGTGGTTTTTCTCCTGCTGTCTGTGTTCTGATCTGCCTTGTTTCATGATTTTAACCTCTGTCTTTGTTCTGTTGCTCTCCTCTCTCTGGGGTTTGACCTTTATTTCACCAGGATTTGACTCTTGTCTGCCGTGTATAGTTGGGTTGCTATCTCGTTGGTTGCCGACTGTCGCCTTGCTATTGGCTACAGCTTTAGATAAGCCCCTTTATAATAAAACCAGCATGTCCATTCCACTGTGTGAGTGTCTGAGTGTTGTCTGCAGTGTTACAATACCCTGCACAAATAAAGATAAAAATGAGTCCAGTGCTGTTTGCAATAAGGCATTACTGCAGGGTTCATTAAAATTCAGTCATGTGCGCAAATGCACAGCACTGCACAGCTCTGTGTTTTCCCTGCTCAGACACACCTGGCATCCCAACATAAGGGCAGAGGATTGGCTGATGAGTTGAGACAGGTATCGGAAAGGTGCCAAAACATTAAACTGTGCAAGGGAAAGGACACGAGAACCACAAGAATGGAGAAGGTGTGGAGGGGTTGGCATCGTTCACTACAACAGGAAGGGCACTTAGGTCATTAAAAACCTAAACAAACATATAATCAATGCTGGATATTTAAGCAAGTAGAACACAACAGAGCAAAGTGTTTGTGTATTTAAAGAATGGGACAAAATGGCTTGGAAAATATCACTGACTGTTTGTCCATTCATAATTATTCAGAGATAAAATTGATCATGAGAACAGGAGATGGTAGTTGCAGGATCACAATGTCTTGCATATTCCAGCCCCATACAGTCTCCTACACTCTTCTAGTCCTAGTATCCTCTCTCCTCTCCTCTCCTCTCCTCTCCTATCCTATCCTCTCCTCTCCTCTACTCCTCTACCGTCTCCTCTCCTCTACTCCTCTACCCTCTCCTCTCCTCTCCTCTCTTCTCCTCTCCTCTCCTCTCCTCTCCTCCTCTACCCTCTCCTCTCCTCCCCTCTCTTCTCCTCTCCTCCCATCTCCTCTCCTCGCCTCCCCTTCCCTCTCCTCTCTCCTCTCCTCCCCTCTCTCCTCCCCTCTCCCCTCTCCTCTCCTCTCCTCTCCTCTGTAAAGGAAGCCGTAATGTCAAATGCGTGGGCTTCATGCTCTGAAAAAGAAAGAGAACAAATGCGAGTGTTATGTAACCCCCACCTGAAAGACCCACATGAGTCTACATTAAAGGAGAAGCTTACATCCAGGGTTAAACGTTCAGCGCTGCTGTCCCCGTGTCGTCTGTGGCGTGTCATGAGCGGAGAGGCCAAGCCCTCAGTCCCGCGCCACACCGTACACAGCCGGCACGGAGCTGGACTCCATCATCAAGCGAGGACCAGCCTGTGACCTGGACGCCGTTCTGCTAACGGCTCCTCCATTCAGCATCACGTCTTCCTGCATGGCCAATGCAGCCGAGTCGCCGTCTGCATGAGAAGCAGGTTGGCTGTCACTTTCAGCCAGGGCTGTCTGCCCTCAGTATGAAGCCTGATTTTGGGAGGGGGGGGGCAACATGTGGTGCCCTGGGGCTCTTGGGATTGTGGTCAGGTTTGATTTGTAACGCAGTGAAAGAGCGGGAGAAACAACTGGTCAGGTCATAGTCCAGGAAGTCAAACCTGCCCATCTGCCCATCAACATCCTCTTTACATCTTTCATTCATTTTTACAGCATTCATGACACTTTATCAGCTCACAGTAACATTGGCAGCTATATTCTGATGCATGAGGCATTCGTTTAATTTATTGTATTATTTCCTTGGCAGCATAATAATGATATTATTATTCAAAATGTAACTATGATCGATTTTGTTAGTGATTGACACACGGCTTGCTCTGGACTGCTTCTAATGAAGGGTTTGACAAACGTTTACAGCCTGAAAAGCAAAAGGAACGTAGGGGTCATGAACTTCCAAACGAGTCCCTATTAATTATTCATGCTCCGCCTCCTCTCGGGATTCGGCATTTATTAATGCTCCGCCTCCTTTCGCCAGGTGTGCTGGAGTATGAAGTGCGGCTCCCCGGGATTAGCGCTGATGAAAGTGGAGCAGCTCACTCCCCTGACAGGATGACGGATGCTGTGGGAATTAAATTTCCCCACAGTGCATAAACCAGTGCACAGTCCCTCAAAGGCACAACGACAAGAAAGCAGCAATTCATTTGTCTGTCAATAACTCATACATACACACACAAACACACATACACACACACATGCATACTTGTTCGAACATACACAGACTTTAGACTTATCAGCTTTCTTACGGGAACGATGTTGCAGTTTTCTGCTGAGGATGCACCCCCGCCCGGCTCACCCCTGCGGAGTACAACTGCACGACAGAGACAAACAGATGGGGACAGTGATAAATGAGCTGAAAAAGCCACCAATTATCTGCTTAGCACCACAGCAAACTGCAGACACACCAACACACGACGGGGGTGCATTACTCCAGTCCAAGAAGCCAGCTGTCCAATAGAGAGGGAGTGTTTGTCATGCGTTAGCATGTTTGAATTGATCTATAGAAGCTTTGATAATTACCTGATGAGTTGCAACTAGTTTGTCAGAATAGTAACAAAAAAACACTCCTGCTGCATCTCCTGAATGGGATTCACAAACAAACCTAATAGAACTAATATTGCGTGTTGTGGTGCATCTGGCCCGTGTGGAGCTTGACTGGCATGTTTCGTTGAACACGGCTGCGGTGTGGCCCTTGCCACAGGAATGACAGGGGAGGCGTGTTATGTTCATACTCCCCTTTGGGGGTCAGAGACTCAGGAGAAAGCTGAGGCCAATGTTCAAACATCTGCAATTCCTCTCGAGAAAAAGTGTTTTCATGGAGTGTACCGCTGCAAAACGCTGCGATTGGCTGAAAAGATCCAAATACAAAGAACGTTCCAGAAGTGTGAAATGATGGAGCCAATCACAACTCACATCTGCTCTTTATCAAACGCTCTCCCTCTGTCACAGACATACACACACACACGCACACACGCACGCATGCACGCACACAAATTCACACACACACACACACACACACACACACACACACACACACACACACACACACACACACACACACACACACACACACACACTTCTGCAGAGAGATAAGAGACAAGAAAAGAGGGGAAAGATTTTAGAAGCCAAAGACAGGCTGACCGGGTAAAAACAGGTGAAATGGTGGGTTGGACTCCCTCACTTGGCCTATATCAAGTCAGAACTTAAGGTCTCACTGCTCCTGAACTATAACTACAGACCTTATGAAAACCCTCCTCTTACTCCCTGAATTATGCCTGGAAATACTGTTTGTACAAAACAAACACATAAACCCTTTGGGAACACGTGAGCTATGAAGCCTCTCCTGGTGCTATCTATCACATTATAGTAACTGGAGGAATGTTTATGTGTGCTAATCTGTTACTGAAACGACAGCCAAGAAAGACAAAAGCTTCTGCTCCATTTATCCAGCGTATTACAGGGAATTCTGGGATACGTAACAGCTCTCGCACTCATACACGCTGATGCCAGAGACAACTTGCTGAAGAGCAAAGCTTCCACTGCTATGCAAAGGTGTTTGCTCTGTGTCTGAATTCATAAATGTGTGAATGCCTTTCACGTCATATTTCATTTGGGTTTCTAGTGGGCTGAGATAGTATACGGATAGAATCTGGCAGGAGAATTGTCAACAAAAGGTTTCTAGTTCTTTCACGTCTTTGATGTCCAACCAATGAGCTCCAATGTACTTTTTGGCCTTTAAATAATCCAATAAGTGACGAAGAACTCACGAGCCTCTCTTGCCTCATCTAAGGTCAGTGTTTATGACCCAACCTTCAGAGAAAAACACGGGGCAAGGATGGGAAACAAGGCAGAACAGTATGGTGGAAACCATTGCTAACCAAAAAGAATATAAATGCTTAAGTTTGCCAACAACGCCTAGATGGTCCTCCCGGGTCCTGGAACAACGTGTTATGGACAGATAAATCTAAAGTGGAATTTTTGGATGACATAGGAGTCATTATATCTGGAGAAGAACTGAAACTGCTTTTCAAGGTAAGAGGTTTGTGCCAACTCTGAGGCACGGTGGTAGTAATGTGATGCTTAGTGGATTCACTGCTGCACCAGGACACGGGCCCCTTACTATCGATGATGTAACTATGAATCTGGGTTCTTCAAGACAAGGTCAGGTCACATGTGCCACCTGGGTCATGCAACAAGATACCAGTGAACCATATGATCCAGCACACGCAAAGACTACCACACACTGATTAGGAAATAATGCATTTGAGCTTTACTGAGTGACCTATAGTACAGGCCTAAAGCCTATTGAACAGTTCAATGATGGCAGGATCAGCCTGCATCATTGTTCAGTCTACAGTGTAGTCCAGTTTACAGTGTAATCCAGCCTACAGTCTAATGCAGCCTATAGTGTAGTCCATCCTACAGTGTAATCCAGATTTCAGTGTAATCCAGATTTCAGTGTAGTCCAATCTACAGGGTAGTTCAGCCAACAAATGTCCCTGAGCTGAAGCAGTCCATATTCCTGACCACCTTGATCAGAACAAAATTTTATTCATTACTGCATCTGACTCTGTTTACATTATATCTATGGACAGAGCTTGTTAACACTAGAGCTTGTTAACAACTGGAGCTTGTTTCTCATTCTCCCAGTCACCCCAGTGTTTCTCATTCTCCCAGTCACTCCAGTGTTTCTCATTCTCCCAGTCACCCCAGTGTTTCTCATTCTCCCAGTCACTCCAGTGTTTCTCATTCTCCCAGTCACTCCAGTGTTTCTCATTCTCCCAGTCACCCCAGTGTTTCTCATTCTCCCAGTCACTCCAGTGTTTCTCATTCTCCCAGTCACTCCAGTGTTTCTCATTCTCCCAGTCACTCCAGTGTTTCTCATTCTCCCAGTCACTCCAGTGTTTCTCATTCTCCCAGTCACTCGAGTGTTTCTCATTCTCCCAGTCACTCCAGTGATTCTCATTCTCCCAGTCACTCCGGTGTTTCTCATTCTCCCAGTCACTCCAGTGTTTCTCATTCTCCCAGTCACCCCAGTGTTTCTCATTCTCCCAGTCACCCCAGTGTTTCTCATTCTCCCAGTCACTCCGGTGTTTCTCATTCTCCCAGTCACT
>NC_135215.1:6999552-7059552 GCF_052324685.1 Brachyhypopomus gauderio
TGTTAGGTATCATTTGACTTTCGTCTAGTGGTTTTTCCAGCTTAGAGTACCTTGTGTTCAGGACTATCTATTCTACCTTGGAGATTCCAAGCAACTACATAGCACTTTTGTAAGTCGCTCTGGATAAGAGCGTCTGCTAAATGCCATAAATGTAAATGTAAATGTAAATGTATTCCTACACAGTATTTACAGTATTTTACTACAGTTTTTCTCGATTGTTTACACACTAATACTGGTAATTGAGACACAATGACCACAACATGTAACTATTGCACCAACCCCCTGAACCAATTCTACTAAACTACAAGCACAATTTCTGTTTTACACTCAAATTGCAGTTCTAAAACACACTTTTTTCCAAATACTACACACAATTTTCTGCATTTGGCATAATTTTCATGAAGAAAATCTCTTGTTTTCACAAGGAACACACTGCTATTCAAAATTCTAAAGTTAATTGTCCTATTATGCACACTGACTCATCACATCAGCAAACACCTGTCTCACATGTTTACAATCAGCAATCAGAGCTTTAGCATAAAATGGCAAAAGGTGAGCTCTTCTGTTTTGGAGCAATGGATGCCAACATTGGAAACAGAGGCAGAGCCAGAGGAGTGAGAGTAAGAGGAGGAGGACGAGGAGGACGAGGAGGACGAGGACGAGGACGAGGAAGGCCAAGGACCGTAATCTCTGATGAGATCCGAGCCACTTTGGTTGACCATGTGGTCAACCATGGTCTAACAATGAGGGAGGCTGGGCAAAGAGTACAGCCAAATTTGAGTAGGTACACTGTAGCATCCATCATCCGGACTTTCCGTAATGAGAACAGGTAAGAAATCAGCACTCAGTAGGAAACTGCAGGACTGCATATCAATACAGTACTCAATGAGTACAGTATTGCCTGTGGACTGTTTTGTAGGACTGTAAATATAAATATAAATGTTTCAAGTATTTGGGAAATGTATTCCTGCACAGTATTTACAGTATTTTACTATTTGGATTGCAGAACTGAAAGGTTACCACCACGAGGTGGACGGGAACGTCTTTTGTCTCCTGAACAGGAAACCGAAATCCTGAACATGGTCCTAGAAAATAATGCCATAACATTACGGAAAATACAAAGAAAAATAATAGAAGACACAGAGATCTTTCAAAATATTGATAGGGTGAGATTATCAACGCTGGACCGTGTCTTGCGCAGAAATAATCTGAGGATGAAGCAGGTCTACAGGGTGCCTTTTGAACGCAATTCAGAAAGAGTCAAAGAACTGAGATATAACTATGTGCTAGTAAGCCCTATACAATCTCACAACTGATGTATACACTCAACACTGTATAAGTTATACATATTTCAGTATTGTAATCATAATGATTGTGCTTCACAATAGTGACTCCTCCATGTCTATTTCTGATACTGTCATGTGTGTTTCAGAGAATCTTTGAGCTAGAGGTAGATGCAGTGGAGCACCAATTCATCTTCACTGATGAGGTTGGATTCAACCTCACAAAAAGACGAAGGAGGGGAAGGAATATCATTGGCCAGCATGCCATTGTATGCAACATAGTTTTTTTTTACTGTAATTGTAACTGTATATAGTAAATTCTTCTGTTGTTGTGTATGTAGACCACTGTATGTGCAACTTTGTGTTGGGTGGAATGTACACTGTGTACATTGCTTTTGTGGGAAAAAATAAAATATATTTGTTACTGTGTATGTGTGTTCTGAGTATAAAAACACTATTCTAAAATATTTTACAACACACTTATGTATTTCCTGTCTGTAGTAAGTGTAACACTGCACAAAAAAAAGGCCTAAGTCATTATGATGAATGAAGAAGAAGTGTTTTCCATTCATCATAGTGTTTTACACTGAGCACATCAGTGTTCAACTGGTTCTTATAAATGTCTATTCATATGATGGTTTGTGTGTGTCATTTGAGAACAAAATACCATTTTGAGAAGATATAATATTGTTCTGACTGTAAAGTTTCATTTTGAAAGAGAACTGAGGGGTTTTGCCCATTGTGTGTGTGTTTTTCTGATTTGTGTGTAGAGTTCTGAGAGTATGAGGCATGCTTTCAGACAATGTGTGTAAACAATCGAGAAAAACTGTAATACAGGTAATCCAGGGTCACAGTCCTGCTCCATGTACGTAGCTGCAGTAATGGCTGTTTTGAGGACGTGTCCAGGACTACACATCCTTCCTCCTTCACCTGTCGTCCAAACGCCCTGCCACATCTCCCTTCTCATCCTCGTCCTTCCTTCCTCTCCTCCTTTTCCTGTGTGCATCCCCCTGTTTTTCTTTGACTCGTGATCTCAACCACGGCCCTGGCCACACACAGTTCAGAGCTGGAGTGTCTGTGGGTGTGTGTTGAGTGTGTGGGGTGTGTGTTGAGTATATGGAGTGTGTGGAGTGTGTGTGGGGTGTGTGGAGTGTGTGTGGGTGTGTGTGGACTGTGTGGGGTGTGTGTGGAGTGTGTGTGGGGTGTGTGGAATGTGTGTGGAGTGTGTGTGGGTGTGTGGGGTGTGTGTGGAGTGTGTGTGGGGTGTGTGGAGTGTGTGTGGGGTGTGTGTGGAGTGTGTGTGGAGTGTGTGTGGGGTGTGTGGAGTGTGTGTGGGGTGTGTGGAGTGTGTGTGGAGTGTGTGTGGGGGTGTGTGGAGTGTGTGTGGGGTGTGGGTGGAGTGTGTGGAGTGTGTGTGGAGTGTGTGTGGAGTGTGTGTGTGGAGTGTGTGTGGGGTGTGTGTGGAGTGTGTGTGTGGAGTGTGTGGTGTGTGTGTGGAGTGTGTGTGGAGTGTGTGTGGATGTGTGTGGACTGTGTGGAGTGTGTGTGGGGTGTGTGGAGTGTGTGTGGAGTGTGTGTGGGGTGTGTGGAGTGTGTGTGGAGTGTGTGTGGAGTGTGTGGAGTGTGTGTGGGGTGTGTGGAGTGTGTGTGGGGTGTGTGTGGAGTGTGTGTGGCGTGTGTGTGGGGTGTGTGGAGTGTGTGTGGAGTGTGTGTGGAGTGTGTGGAGTGTGTGTGGGGTGTGTGGAGTGTGTGTGGAGTGTGCGTGGGGTGTGTGTGGAGTGTGTGGGGTGTGTGGAGTGTGTGTGGGGTGTGTGTGGAGTGTGTGGGGTGTGTGGAGTGTGTGTGGGGTGTGTGGAGTGTGTGTGGAGTGTGTGTGGAGTGTGTGTGGGGTGTGTGTGGAGTGTGTGTGGAGTGTGTGTGGGGTGTGTGGAGTGTGTGTGGGGTGTGTGGAGTGTGTGTGGAGTGTGTGTGGAGTGTGTGTGGAGTATGGGCTAGCTGATTGTGCTGATTTAGTGCTCTTCTGAGCGGGACAGTGAGTTCATCCACTATGTTCTAGCATTGGCCCAGTCTGCCACATTTTGGGTGTGTACTTACAAAATAAAAATTCCTTAAATCTGTAGATCATCTTAAGCCGTAGTCTGTATAAAATCTAAAAAATATAAAGCTCCTTCTACCACTTTTATCATCCTATTATTATTGTAATAACAACAGGAACAATAATAAAATAACCAGAAATGTCATTCAGAGCTTTAATTACCTACCAAATAATCTTAACCTGAGCTGAAAATGAGAAAAAGCTGCTAAACAATTTCATCACAATGGCAGCTGATGCAGGAGGACAAAATGGCCGGACGTTAGCAAACCAAACCCCTGTGGTCATGTGACTGATGGGGAGTCCGACTCAGTGTTGTGATACCACAAACTGTACTACGGTATCAGCCGCATCTAATTGTGAAAGAGAACATTGAATCAATCTTAAGTACGTTTAAACAGCACTTGTGCCTTTCATGTTGGAGATTGTCAAGCAGAAGGGTGTTATAACAACATTGGCTACTGACCAGTTTACTAAACTAATGCAAGAGAGTGGGTTCTGCTGTTACTATGACAACCCTATCCCATCACTCGTGTTAGGCAGACCCATAATCTTGCTGTAATGAACAGGGGATTCTAACCAATTGATTAGTGCTGCCTCTTAAGCTAAATGAGAGAAATGCCTTAACAGTAAAATAGGGGTGATGTTGCAAGATAACCCAGCTAATGAAAACTATTGAAAATAAAGCAAGTTGAGAATGAAAACAAATCCAGGGATTTCCCTAAATCATCATGATGTATCAAATTGTCATTGCTGCCATTGTCACGCCCTGGTCCTCTCACACACACACACACACACACACACACACACACACACACACACACACACACACACACACACACACACACACACACACACACATACACACACACACACACACACACACACACACACACACACACACACACACACACACACACACCTGTAACCCATTTCACCTTCTCCTGTGTATTCCCCCAGGATCCCTCCGTCTGTTGTTTCATATTCTCCAAGCCCTCTCGTCTCTCCTCAGAACACCTTTGCTTTATTAAACAGCTATTTTGAGAAGCCACTCTGCTTTGTTGAATCGCCACATACTTTTGTTTTTATTAAAGTTTCTCTGACTCCTGACCTCATAATTCGCTCCTCTGATGTCACATCAATATATTATGATAGCAGACTGTCTTACTATGACCACTGAGTTACTTCCATGAAGCTGAACTTGAGTCAAAGCTGGTTTATATACTTACAGTTTTTCTCGATTGTTTACACACATTGTCTGACAGCATGCCTCATACTCTCAAAACTCTACACACAAATCAGAAAAACACACACACAATGGGCAAAACCCCTCAGTTCTCTTTCAAAATGAAACTTTACAGTCAGAACAATATTATATCTTCTCAAAATGGTATTTTGTTCTCAGATGACACACACAAACCATCATATGAATAGACATTTATAACAACTGGTTGAACACTGATGTGCTCAATGTAAAACACTATGATGAATGGAAAACACTTCTTCTCCATTCATCATAATGACTTAGGCCTTTTTTGTGCAGTGTTACACTTACTACAGACAGGAAATACATGTGCGTTGTAAAATATTTTAGAATAGTGTTTTTATACTCAGAACACACATATACAGTAACAAATGTATTTTATTTTTTCCCACAAAAGCAATGTACACAGTGTACATCCCACCCAACACAAAGTTGCACATACAGTGGTCTACATACACAACAACAGAAGAGTTTACTATATACAGTTACAATTACAGTAAAAAAAAAAAACTATGTTGCATACAATGGCACGCTGGCCAATAATATTCCTCCCCCTCCTTCGTCTTTTTGTGAGGTTGAATCCAACCTCATCAGTGAAGATGAATTGGTGCTCCACTGCGTCCACCTCTAGCTCAAAGATTCTCTGAAACACACATGACAGTATCAAAAATAGACATGGAGGAGTCACTATTGTGAAGCACAATCATTATGATTACAATACTGAAATATGTATAATGTATACAGTGTTGAGTGTATACATCAGTTGTGAGATTGTATAGGGCTTACTTGCACATAGTTATATCTCAGTTCTTTGACTCTTTCTGAATTGCGTTCAAAAGGCACCCTGTAGACCTGCTTCATCCTCAGATTATTTCTGCGCAAGACATGGTCCAGCGTTGATAATCTCACCCTATCAATATTTTGAAATATCTCGTTGTTTTCTATTATTTTTCTTTGTATTTTCCATAATGTTATGGCATTATTTTCTAGGAACATGTTCAGGATTTCAGTTTCCTGTTCAGGAGACAAAAGACGTTTCCGTCCACCTCGTGTTGGTAACCTTTCAGTTCTGCAATACAAATAGTAAAATACTGTAAATACTGTGTAGGAACACAAAGTAGGAATACATTTCCCAAATACTTGAAACATACTTTATATTTACAGTCCTACAGAACAGTCCACAGGCAATACTGTACTCATTGAGTACTGTATTGATATGCAGTACTGCAGTTTCCTACTGAGAGTTGATTTCTTACCTGTTCTCATTACGGAAAGTCCGGATGATGGATGCTACAGTGTACCTACTCACATTTGGCTGTACTCTTTGCCCAGCCTCCCTCATTGTTAGACCATAGACCAAGGGTCAACCAAAGTGGCTGGGATCTCATCAGAGATTACGGTCCTTGGCCTTCCTCATCCTCGTCCTCCTCCTCTTGCTCTCACTCCTCTGGCTCTCCCTCTGTTTCCACTGTTGGCATCCATTGCTCCAAAACAGAAGAGCTCACCACCAACAGAAGAGCTTTTGCCATTTTATGCTAAAGCTCTGATTGCTGGTTGTACACATGTGTGACAGGTGTTTGCCGATATGATGAGTCAGTGTGCATAGTAGGACAATTAACTTTAGAATTTTGAATAACAATGTGTTCCTTGTGAAAACAAGAGATTTTCTTCATGAAAATTATGCCAAATGCAGAAAATTGTGTGTAGTGTTTTGAAAAAAGTGTGTTTTAGAACTGCAATTTGAGTGTAAAGCAGGAATTGTGCTTGTAGTTTAGTAGAATTGGTTCAGGGGGTTGGTGCAATAGTTACATGTTGTGGTCATTGTGTCTCAATTACCAGTATTAGTGTGTTAACAATCGAGAAAAACTGTAACACGAGTGACAGAGCAATGATCTCATTCATCTGTTCATTTGCATCTTTCTCTCCGTCCACGCTTTCCCTTGTGCAGCTTAAAGGGTCACAAAGGTCATGAGGTCAGCTGTGGTCTGCTGGATCTGGTGTTTGGTTTTGGTTGCTTCTGGGATGCGTTTGTGCTGAAAAACTGGCTGTGTAAAGGTATTAATCAGTGACTGTGTTAGAGTAAAGAGGCTGAAAGTAAGTGTGTGAGTGAAGCAGATAGCACATTCCTTATAATTATGATGGGAAATGGTACAAGCTATCATGAGACAGGAAACAGGAAATGGAGACGTTCTGAATTTTGTTTTTACGTAACTGTCTTTAACAAAATCAAGTAGGCCGAAAATTCATAGTGATCTCTCCAAACAAAAAGGTTTCCTGTATCATGAAAAAAATGTAATGATTATCTGCATTCTGCCTGAAATTAGCATCCTCACTACAATTACAGTAAAGAAAGCTTAGATTACTGACAGATTAATTTGATGTAACACTTTATGTATACTGTATAGCTTATGCCTTTACAGAGACATTAGAGTTCTGTACTGTACACCACAAATAAATATTAAGTGTGGGTATGAGGATGGAAAAGATGCTCGTTTTGTTGTGTACTTGAGCAGTTTAAGGAGACAAATCAGCTATCAAACACTAGTGCCAAAAATAACTAGAGAAAATCACTTCTTGTGCAGTGCTTGCAGATCAGGGCTGAAAAGTCAAATGCAAACCAACCAGCACCAGAAAGTCACAGCAGCTCAGAGGCTGGTGCACTACTCTAGTTTTGGGGACAGCAATACACATAACATGAAGCCTGCGTGAGGCTGGTGTGTATATGCACCCATGTACGTGTGTGTGTGTGTGTGTGTGTGTGTGTGTGTGTGTGTGTGTGTGTGTGTGTGTGTGTGTGTGTGTGTGGACATCCAATGATGTGCAGCATTTAACGTGCAGCACGATGCAGCGTGTCTCTCATTTCATGCCTAGGGTCCTCGAGCACAAGGCTAGCCAAGTGCCAAACGCAGCCCGACTCTGTGCTTAACACAGTCGCCCATGACCATGACACGCCTTCAGAAAACCTTCACTGTGTGGATATAACAAAGCCCTGCATCACGTGACACTCACAGGAACTCCCATCACGAGCCGTTCAATAGACGATAACACACAATCAGATGTGTTATTAGATGATGCCTGGGCACAAAACAACTGTCCGATCCTGTCATTATAGTGAGTGGTCTCCTGCTATTCAGTCTGTACTCCTCGTCTCTGGTGGAACTATCGTTTGGACTCGCGTTTCCCAGTGGGAACACTCTGTGGGTACTACCTGCCCTGCAAACGTCAGGGTTTACCTCTATCATATATGATTGGATTAATCTAATAACATCTGGGCCATTCTGGTGGCAGGGGTGCACTGGGCCTGGGGGAGCAGCTCTCTGAACATCTACCACCAGCACTGTGTGTGAGGACAGGCCCTCTCTCCCATCACCAAGGACAAAAGTAACAAACCCGCATGACTATGCAAGGTCAAAATGGAGTGATGCGACGTACCGGGCCGGCCCAGGAATGAGAAGGCCCAGCAGGTGCACCCGCCTTTAGGAGGCTGGGTGGTACCAACACTTCCCCAGGAGGGGGAGCTGAGAAGAAGTAAAGACTGCACATACTTGACCTGATAGTGTAAATGTATATAGTGTAAATGTATATATTTACGGGTAATGCTATATCAATACCCATGTGTGACTGTTTAGTGTTTGTGTACGTATACGTGGGACATGTCCAGAAATGTTCTTTTAAATTGTTTGTCTGTTTTAACCTCTTAACCTGTAATGGAACATTCTAGGCCCAGATTGGTGGCCAAGGACAGCATGGGATCCATTTTCAAGATAACTGGGTGGTGATGTCATGTCTCTGTGAGGACAGAAGCATTTAGTTTGTGCATCATTGCAGCTAACAGTTCTTCCAATGTACTCGTGACTACTAAAGACTTTGAACTATAAAAGTCACTTAGGAGTAGGTTATAACTCAACAGACCAATAACCAGATCTGCAAATACTTTCTTTTCAGTTATTTTTACTTGTACAACCCACGTTTGCTCCAATAATAAATTTAGTTTTGCACTACAACACCTTGGAGATACTTTTCTGCACCTGCAGCGCGCACTAGTGCACACCACAGTGCAGCAGGCATAACACATGGCTTCAGAGTCGCAGTCCTAGACCCTGGACCAGTGCTGTCAAGCGCTCCCCGTCCATGTGCAATATTTGGGGTCAGATTTCTCGTTGGCCTGCTTCTCAGCAGGATTACACGCAACCGTGAAATCAAACTGGCTGTTAGTGCCGAGCTCATTCGAAGGGTCATAATTTAAGGACATAAATACGGCCACAGACCGCTGGAGTGCAATAATTTCTGTGTGGGTTAAGATTATGACTCCTTATTACCCAGAAAGCACTAGGAATGCCAAACAGAGACATCTTTTTGTTTTAGCTCCTCATAGAACTAAGAGAATCCCCTCCGACCTATGTACACCCCCCCCCCCCCCTCACACACACACAATCACACACACAAACTCACATACTATGAGCACACTATACTGACCACATGCAGTCAGAATTCATTATCAACTTGAACATGGACTTTTAATTATAGAGATGTTTTCTGAAATCCTGGTGCCCGTCTTCTAGTCCAGTGGGACAGAATTCTCTGATGACGTCTGCCCCACTTCTGTTAGACACTCCAATACGCTACAATGATTTCACCATCAGAGACAGGAGACTGACAACAAAAGCACAACTTCAAGAGAGGCATGTCTCTGGACATGGAACATACACTGACCAGGGAATAGATATAATCATCTTTTTATTAAAAACACCTTGTATGTGTACAATTAGAGTCTATAGACCATCTGGTGTTGTGCAGAGGATGTACTGGCAAACGTCTAAAGGTTGTAGGAGTATCATAAATAGTGAATGGTGGCAGATGGACTATAATGTCTAACACCACATGTCTTAGACATCCACCAGGTGTTCCTACGATGTTTCGGTTAAAGAACTGGTGAGTGAAGAATAACGGGTATGCTGGGGAACCCACTGTGTTGAGTAAACAACCATGATATTCAGACAAAACACAGAGTTATAAAACACTTTCCTTAGTCTGTCCGAAATGGCGCTGTCTACTTTCTGCATTTCTGTTACCCTGTGTCATCTCTCATGTACGTCTTAGATGGCTACAGGAGGCCGCCGAGATCAGCTGGGATCCCGTTAGCTGGAATTTATGTTCCACTGTGTTTCTTTCATATATACTAAACTTTGAAACATCTCTGAAAAAGATCAACACCAGAAGCTCCCACTTTTCTATTAAAAATCAAAAAGAGAACCACCAGCAGGTATTTTAATCAGTCACAGATGTGAAGTTTCTCCACATCTGGATTGATTATCATGCCTGTTAAATGTCTTCACCTGCCCATTGTTTTTCTATGGAGAGATTTACAATGAAAGCCATGTATAAATTACACCTAAATAATGCATTCATTTGGTGGCTGAGCCTTTAATTGCAGCACCTTGATTATTTTTTTAAATGTGCAGCAAGAAAAATCATAGCCAGAGCTTTAAAAAGACCAAAGATCAAGCCCAAAAGCAATCAGAAAACCAGGAGCGTGATAACCGTGATCACTGCAGGTCATTGACTGCATGAGCAGATGTGCTCGCATAATTATCACCCACCCACACACGCTAAATTACACAGCTTAACCTTGACTGAAAATGTAGATACCTGACCGAGACCACAAAGCTCTGTAAAAAAAACCTACAAATCTTATTTCTCATCACAAAATGTAGCAAACGGATCAGTCATCCATTTTTCATTTAAAGTCATTTAGGTTGCTAAAATTTTTTGCATCACATAAATATTATTAGACAGAAGCAGTGTGTTAGCTACATATATAAATAATGCAGCTGAGGTTTCTACAGACTATTTTAATGTTCCCAATTCAGCTCGAAATGCTGATCACCACAACTCTGATACGTGGAATTCCTCATCATGATGGAAGACTAATGGTGCAAAGGTCAGCGAATGGCATGCAGTGTGTCATGGTGTTCTGTGCATTCTGGGTTGTACGTGTTGGTGTGGGTTTAAGAGTCAGTGGCTGTGACTGTCCATCCTGCACTCACAACCAATATGTTGATTCAGTCAATCACTATAGCAATCTGTGTGTGAGTGGACGGTATCACAGTCGCTGTGGCTTTGGTTCAATACTTCATCACACTGGACGTGAAATGAGAGAGCAAATAATGACAAAGTGTGAAGTGCTTTAATGTTTAATGTTTTTTGTATCACGTGAGCCACAGTCCTGCTGTTTTACCGCCGGTTCAAACGTCACGGGACGTACGGGCGTCGTTGCGATGTTTGGCTATGGATGTGGAGAGTACCAAATGTGCAGACGCATGTGAAAACATCTGCTGTTGCATCTCAACAAGAGGACTGGATAGAAGAGTCCACAGTGTCCACATGTAGGGTCTCAATAAGAAGTCCCCTCCTCCAACTCCAGACGTGTGGAGACAGGGCTGACGGAGGCCGGGAGAGCCACGGCACTGGCTCCACTCCGCAAAGATCAATGTTCTGTGCATGCACGTGGAGAAAGCGAACGGATTATCCATCAGTCTGTCAGCCTGCTCTGCGTGATAGATTTCCCTGGGCAGACTCACAATGTCATGGACAGGAAAGGCAACTTAGAACACAGATGTGGATTTATAGACATTCGTGACCGTTTATGTGGGCGCGCACACTCACAGGAAGGTGCCAGCACACTCGCTGAGAGACATGACAGTAGTAGCAAACCTGGATGACTCCTAAAGCTCATATATAGTGCTGAAGCGGCTTGAGGCTCTGTGGAATATGGGCACGGAGAACACAGGCGCGTCAGAAACATGGCGGCTGCTACGCTCGGACCACAGCAGTGCTCCTCATCAGTATTATTATTGTAAGAACTTTAGGCCATTTTGGGGCACACACATGCGTGCACACACACACACACACACACACACACACACACACAAACGTCTGACAAACAAGATCAACAATGTTTAATCAAAAACCATTAAGCAAAAGCTGTACACAAACATGAACATAATTCGATTACAGCAGACGGATCAGGGGTGTGTGTGTGTGTGTGTGTGTGTGTGTGTGTTTGTTTGTGTGCGTTGCATTCTTTTACGATGCACTAAAGCTGATGTAGCGTGCGGTTTCAGGTGGGGCGTACCGCATGGATTATTCAACACTATGTCCAGTTTCTTTACTTGACATTTTCTCATAACCATATAAGGAAGACCTGCACTCTAATCCGAACATTACACTGCCCTGCCTCTCAAGCAGAGGGCAAACACAAGGCCATACTGAGATCACAATCAGCACTGGACCCAGCGTGTCCAACTGGAGGAGGGCACAGCATGGCTGTTTCTGCAGAACTCGACACTGCTGTTAACACACAGGCTCACTTTTTTAATGTTCCATGGTAAGTCCAATGAATTCATGAATATAAGCACAGCTCATACGGCGATGTGATTATTAGCATATGACTTGTATGTATTTTCCTTTCGTACCTACACAAACTGCTGAGCACGGGGTTGTTGGCAGAGGCCGCCCGGGTGCCCACGGGTGCTCCATCTCTGCCTGCGTGTTCTGGGATCATAAACCTCAGCACACGGCACACGGCAGTGTGTGCCACAACCTCCAGGTCAATCCTGGGTTCAAAGTGTTCTGAACGTGGACATAATCAAGGAGTCAGCATGTCGGCAAACCGCTCTTCAAGTGCATACTCCTGCTGCAGATTCTGACCCGGACACCCCTGATGATCCACACACATCATCTACATGGCCTGGTAGGTGGGTAGGCTTCTGCCTGTGATCTGAACACTGGGTTTCCACTGATGAAGGATGTCTTGTGCACTATACTGCAGTTTTTGGTACATTTACATACAAACTCTGTTCTGTAGCCCAAAAGGTCATGCATAAAAGAAATCAAAAAGAAAGCAGGCCAACTTATCAACACTACAGCACAACACTTACTGGGGTCACTAACTGTATGCAACATTCAGCCCAGCATTTGACCTGCAGTGTGACACTGGGCATCACAGCGTGACACTGTGAGGCATCATGGTGTGACACTGGGCTACACGGTGTGACACTGGGCAACACAGTGTAACACTGGGAGGCATCTTGGTGTAACACTGGGCAACACAGTGTGACACTGGGATGCATCTTGGTGTGACACTGGATAACACGGTGTGACACTGGGCAACACAGCGTAACACTGGGAGGCATCATGGTGTGACACTGGGCAACACAGCACAACAATCTGTGAACACTCAGCTGCAAGCAGGTTCCTGTAAATTCTGCTTAAAACCCTTTAGAAACGATGGGATTTGATTATTTCCTGTAAATGTGATTATAGCTCCATCAGTGCAGACTGGCAGGACCTGCTCCTGGAGACGTACCCACTGGCAGCTTTTAGTTCCAGATCTAAAGTTAAATTGGAAGTAAACTCCAAAGAGCAGCAGATCTCCAGAGCAGGACCCCCGCCTTGCTGTAAGCCAATCAGCTGCTGTGTACACGGGCTTACCCTGGGGACAAAGATGATTTCTCATAGAACTCTCTTAAAACTCCATTCTAAAGGGCCACACACACACACACACACACACACACACACACACACACACACGCACACGCACACACGCAATCTCTCTGATGCACTCAACTCCCTAAATGTTGGGAGATTTAAAAAATTCTTTTTGCGATGGCTGTCTGACAGTTATAGGAGCTTCACCCAGAGTGCACCAGTTTGCACGAAGGTTTACCACGGTCCTGATTCAGTGAAGGCCCAGTCAGCCAAAACTCTCCCACACTTATGTTTTGCAGCATGCAGCAGTTGTGGGACACATCGGAGGAAAGATTAAATATAAGAGTAAAACAAGCTTGAATGCAAATGAGACAATTTCTCAGTGCAGCCATGCTGCTCCATTACATCCAGTAATAAGGCTCTGAACCGCCTGACCCGAGATACCCTTTCAAACAGCCGTCTTGTTCCGCAGGCGAGAGTTAAAACTAATCGTGCGTCTATGGTTGAGGTGCTCTGGTCTGCATTTAATGGAGGTTGTGAATGTAAAATGGCCAGCGCGATGGGCTCTTTCCGGCGTTTATTTCCCCGTCCGCAGCAGCCATAGATAAGAGAGGCACTAGGCAGCTCGCGCGGAGAGCAACACGTGGACCTTATCGCCTTCTGCAGCCACACGTCAGCCGGTAAAATGCCATTCGCTTTAGCGAACGGCTCAAAACCTTCATAGTGGCCGTCATTTTTCCATCCACAAATGGAACAACATGATTGTAAATCATCTTGCTTATTATACAGATTTTCCTACCATTAAACGCCATTTCAAATGTAGTTACTTAGATTCATTATTATTACTAAAAGGGTAAAGACGTGTACTGGAGAAAATCAGCTTCCTGTATATAGCTGTGCACAGCTGTGAACAATCAAAACTACTTATCGATATATGGCAATATGGATATATAATATATGGCGATATATGTGGAAGCTTTTTTCCGCCGCTTGAAAAAAAAAGAAAAATAAGTTCATTCAGTCATAATTGTGACTTAATATCTCTTAATTATGACGTGCATTAACATAATTTTGACTTAGTATTTCATCATTATGACGTACTTTCTCTTAATTTGATTTAGTATCTCGTAATTATTACCATATACTAAGTCATCAATATGAGATACTAAGTCATGATTTTGAATTATTGTAGGCTATATAGGTTTTTTTCATATGTTTAAATTGTAGAATTTGTCTGCTGTCCAGTACCAAAATTGAAGTATTTTAAAACATTCTAGGGAAGGTCTGGGAATAGGCATTGTGATAGGCAGTGTGATAGGCAGGGTGAGCGAAATAAAATGCAAGCGATCATGCCAAGTCTCAGGGAAAAAGTATGGTTTAACTGAAATAGTGCGCAAACCAAAACCCGTGAACTGATCCAAATGAAGGATATAATGACCAGCGGTCAACTGGTACAAAGACAAGACATATATAGGCAAACAAACGACCCTCAGGTGAGACGGATCACTGGCTCCGCCCACCCGAGGGACGAACACAACGCAACAATTACAGGACAGCTGCCGCTGTATACGGGGGCGACCATTAGGGGGCCCTCCGTACTGTGACAGATAGGTACTGTGAAAGGTATTTTGATTGGTATTTTGATAGGTATTGTGACATATCACATAGGTAAGTGTCACAGTTGGCTCCGCCTTCCGTGTCAATCATGAATAGTTCATTGTGATTTGTTTTGTTACTAACTCTTGTCAGCTGTATCTTGTCTAGTCTTCGTTAGTAATGGTATTTAGGTTCCTTGTTCACTGTCTGTCTTCGTGGTTCATTACGTTGTTTTGTCGTTCTGTATGCTCTATGTGTTTTGTCCTTCTTCGTGATACTTGTCCATGGTCAGTGGTCTAATCTATGTATACTCTGTTCATTATGCCTAGCTGTCTTCGCGTTGTCTGGATGTTTGCTGTTGTATGTGATACTGTCACGTGAGTTGTAAAGTCTTTTATAAAGTGTGCTCTACTCTGCATTTGTGTCCTCCTCTGCTCCTGCGTCGTATGCAACGTTACAGAATGAACCACCATTCAATGGACACAGCGAGAGAGCCCGTAACAGTGTGAACCCATAGCCTGTTTTAACCCTGTGTGAGCCTATAGTCGGTCAAAGAACTGTAGCTGTTCAGTGTGTTCTACGGTTGTTTCCTGTTCCTGTTTTATTGATCATGTTCCTCGGTTCTCTTGATGTGAGATACCCAATAAGGACATTTGGGGCGCTATGAGGTATGTTCCCGGGTCTCTGATCTGGTCCCCGTCCCCATGACTGCTACAGTACCGACTTCAGAGGCTGCAACGGCAGCGCCGGTCAACCAAGCTGCACCAACCCCAGTGGTTTCCACGACCCCGAAGGTGTCAACAGAGTCTGCAGTTCCCGTGATCCGGAGGGGCTGGTCTGTTGAGGACTTTTGTGGATCTCCAATGACTACGGGACATTCCATCTGTAAACGGGACTGATCTATGGTGAACCAAGTGTTGGCGTTATGATTCGCACTGCACGTCCCAGGAGATGTATTGGTGCCGGTGTTCTACAGGCTTGGTTCAGCCCTCCTGTTTGTTCCACCGTTGGGGTTATTTGGTTCCAGAATTGTTGGTGGATGTTTTGTGCATAATTGTTTCTGTGTAAATTGTTCTTGCTGTTCCTATGGTGTTAAATATGTGATTTAGTTTTGTTTGTTTTTAACTCTTGTAGATTGTCTTGCACGCCTCGGTGTTGCGTGCGTTGAGGGGAGATACTGTCACAGTTGGCTCCGCCTTCCGTGTCAATCATGAATAGTTCATTGTGATTTGTTTTGTTACTAACTCTTGTCAGCTGTATCTTGTCTAGTCTTCGTTAGTAATGGTATTTAGGTTCCTTGTTCACTGTCTGTCTTCATGGTTCATTACGTTGTTTTGTCGTTCTGTATGCTCTATGTGTTTTGTCCTTCTTCGTGATACTTGTCCGTGGTCAGTGGTCTAATCTATGTATACTCTGTTCATTATGCCTAGCTGTCTTCGCGTTGTCTGGATGTTTGCTGTTGTATGTGATACTGTCACGTGAGTTGTAAAGTCTTTTATAAAGTGTGCTCTACTCTGCATTTGTGTCCTCTTCTGCTCCTCCGTCGTATGCAACGTTACAGTAAGTATTGTGATAGGTACTGTGATAGGTACTGTGATAGGTACTGTGATAGGTACTGTGATAGGTATTGTGATAGGTATTGTGATATGTATTTTGATAGTATTGTGATAGGTATTTTAATAGGCATTGTGATAGGTATTGTGATAGGTATATTGATTGGTATTTTGATAGTTATTGTGATAGGTATTTTGATAAGTATTGTGATATGTATTTTGATACGTATTGTGTAGGCCTGTGTTGAAAAAATCGATTTTCCGATTCAGAATCGATTCGCATATGATTATCTGATAATCGATTCGTACGTCCAAAGATCGATTTTTTTAGTGAACTTTTACCCCCGCCTTGTCACTAAATTCACGCAGGCGTGCTCGGTCTAACTAACTGTAAAACAACATGGCGTCGGACAGTGCCGGTAACGACGATGGTGAAATCGGCAATCTAAAAGCAGAAGGACAGTTTATCCAGTGTCAGTGACTATTTACAGTTAGTCCATGTCACTCACAGTTTACCCAGTGTTTTTACAGTTTAAAAAAGTTAAAAATGTTCTTGTAACGTTGGGCGCAAGGCGATGGACGAGACAGAATGATTTGCACTTTCCAAATCGTTACGTTTATTACATTTACCGAAGCGCAGACAGCGCACATACATCACGTTTACATAGAACATGTGTGACTCAAACAACGACAAGCACAGGACGCTGCGCGAACACACAAACCCCACGTGACGAGACGAGCCACAGGTGAGACGGATTATCACAAGACGCACCTGCACCCACGGAGATCCACAGACGCAGCCGAGTAGACGCAGACAACGTTAACACACGCCCAAAAGGGAGGGGTCGGGGACCGTAACATGACAGTTCTGTTCTTATATTCGCACTTTAAAGAAAAATACATGTTTACATTTTATACTTTCAGTTTATTAAGTGTGAGCACTTTTAAAATAAAAATGCATTTGGTAGCAACAGCTTTTGGGTGAATTCTTAATTATTTCAATCATAATAATAATGCACTGGTTAGTGTCCCAGTAGGAGTCCACTGTTGCAGATATAGACACCTCAAAGATGCCCTCTGTTTATTGTCCTGGATTACCTTTCTTGAAGGTAGATTTATGATGACCCTTTTCACCAGTCTTCCAGCCATCAGTAACTACCAACTACCAGTAACTATTTGCTGATTCATATCGATATAATACTAGTTTTAACATGTTGCTTCTGTACATAGTCAGGAAACAGCTCAAATACATTTTTAATAACACTAAACCCCGAATTGGATCGAATCGGATCGAATCGATTAAATCGGATTAAATCGGATTAAATCGAAATAAATCGATTCTTAATCTTCAGAATCGGAATCGGATCGATTCTTGGAATTTGAATCGATACCCAGCCCTAGTATTGTGATAGGTATTTTGATTTGTATTTTGATGTCACGGTACGGAGGGCCCCCTACTGGTCGCCCCCGTATACAGCGGCAGCTGTCCTGTCAATTGTGTTGTGTGCGTCCCTCAGGTGGGCGGAGCATGTGATCCGTCTCACCTGAGGGTCGTTTTTTGAGCGCTGGTTATTATATCCTTCATTTGGATCTATGTCACGGGTTTTGGTTTGCGTACTTTCTATATTAAACCATCCATTTTCCCTGAGACTTGACGTGATCGCTTCCATTTTATTTCGCTCACCCTGCCCGTCACATTTGATAGGTATATTAATACGGTAGGTATTTAAATAGGTATTGTTATAAGTATTTTAAAAGGTATTTCAATAGGTATTGTGATAGGTATTTTAATAGGCATTGTGATAGGTATTGTGATAGGTATTTTAATAGACATTTTAATAGGTATTTTGATAGATGTTTTGATAGTATTGTGATAGGTATTTTGATAGGTATTTTAATAGACATTTTAATAGGTATTTTGATAGTATTGTGATAGGTATTGTGATAGGTTTTTTAATAGATATTTTAATAGGTATTTTAACAGGTATTTCTGAAGGAGCAGCGTTGATGTTTTTTTCTCTTTCTCATGCATTCTTGTAGCTTGACCTGGCTAGACGTGTTACCTTCCCACCAAACTGCCTTCCTCCGCAGTGCCATTTAGTCTGCAGTCCATTTCCTGAACACATAAACATGCTCATACACAAACACAAACACTTAAGTCTAACTGCAAAATGCTTGCCCTACAACACAATAAAAGGCATAACATAATGAAACAGAGTACACATACGCACATTCTTCATAAAGGATTTTTTATTTGGTTATAATAATTCCAGGCATTTCAGGTTGGTGACCTGAGAGAGAGAGATAGAGAGAGAGAGAGAGAGAGAGAGAGAGAGAGAGAATGAGAAAGAGAGAATGAGAGAGAGACAATTAGAGACAGATAGAGAATGAGAGGGAGAGAAAGAAAGAGAGAGAGAGAGAGAGAAGCTTAGGTTCACATATGGCCAGACAAGCAGGCAACCTGGTAACAGATACAGAGTTCAGAAACATCCAAAGGGCCGAAGGGAAGCAGGGACAGTGCAGGAAGTAACAGCAGGAGGGGAGCAGAAAGGCAGGAAGTGGTTACGCCCCCTACAGGTGCTTCCTCATGCAACAATTCACTTGTAAGCAAGCTCAGATAACATATACAGAAGAACGTGACAGACGGCATGAGAAAATGGGTTCATTTGCCCCCTTGAGCCAGATCACTGAATAAGAAATGAAGCTTGACTTCATTGACAGGTACACACAAAAGGCACTTCATACGCCCTCCTGAAGGCTACGGAATGTTCCAGAAAGGCAGGTGCATCAGCCAGTCACATGTGATTGGGAATGAAGTGTGTGCAGGAGAGAGAGTGTGCAGGTGCAGGAGAAAAAGTGCGCAGGAGAGAGAGTGCCTGAGAGAGTATGTGCAGGTGCAGGAGAGAGTGTGTGCAGGAGAGAGTGTGTGCAGGAGAGAGAGTGTGCAGGAGAGAGTGTGTGCAGGAGAGAGTGTGTGCAGGTGCAGGAGAGAGTGTGTGCAGGAGAGAGAGTGTGCAGGAGAGAGTGTGTGCAGGAGAGAGAGTGTGCAGGAGAGAGTGTGTGCTGGAGAGAGTGTGCAGGTGCAGGAGAGAGTGTGCAGGAGAGAGAGTGTGCAGGAGAGAGTGTGTGCAGGAGAGAGAGTGTGCAGGGAATCTGAAGAGCACTTTATCACCTACATCATGATAACAGGATTTGTAGCACCTGGAACACAGGCACCCTGGGTAAGGTTCAACACTGGTGCTGCATTGCTTTGGTGTTCACAAAACAGCCCCGTCTTCTGCATTAGCGGAGGTGAGAGCTGTTATCATCTGTAGTCATGACTCTTACCCACAAAAAGCCATCAGTATGCAGCCTTTAGTTTAAATGCGTCCCACACACCTGGAGTTCACCGACGGAAGCGTGAATGAGCTGTAACAGGTGTGCTGTTGTTTACCTCGAGCAGATCAAAGCTTTGATGGTTTCTCTGCAGGGATTGCTGGGCTATCTAGGTCCATCAACTGATGTTCCAGTTTTATGGTGCAAGGTGATAGATTCCGTCACAATCGCCCACACACATATGCAAACACACACAGGGGTGATTGGAATTTTTCAGTGACTTCAGGTCCGACAGCATGTTGGTGTGACCGGTGACTCATGGCTTCCTTAACGTGCAGTCCATCTGATGTCGTGTGTGTGATAATAACATCCAGAAGAGTCCAGCTACAGCCTTTCCAAGCGCACTTGAAAGTATCAGCCTCTGCCCTGCCGATGGAACATGCGTGTGCACATGATTGCTGTGCTGCTGTTCACGTGTTCTTACAAACAGTATTCCACACGCTCTCTATAATTACACCAGGACGTCCAAGAGTCCCTAGACACAGTGCACAACCAGTCACACAGAGTCCTGCATGAAGAATCAGCCCAAGATCGCTATCACATTTCATGCCTCTCCTAACTTTCTGATAAGGATGTGAGCTAGCGGCCTCTGAAGTACCATCACACACACACACACACACACACACACACACACACACACACACACACACACACACACACACACACACACACACACACACACACACACACACACACATAAACACACACACAAACACAAACACAAACATCAACACTCATAAACGGATGCACTCAGTTTGATGGATGGATCCTGGCTTGTCGCTGTCAGCCTGTTGACGTTCCCACCCAATTCAAAGTCTGGATGCTGTTTGGTTTCAGCCCCAGACGTTTGTAAGCCACCCCATCTGTAACCTCCTAAACCGGATTCAAAAGGCTTCATGTTACCAAGACAACATCAGCAACCTCTGTCATTCCACGTCCTTTCAGATGTGGCAAAAAAAATTGTGTTTAACTCAAGATGACATACTGGAGATGTCCGAGCATGTATCTGTGTTCTGAGTGAAGGGGTGTGCCATTGTAACACACACACATTGTGGTGACCTATGGCAGAAGGTACAGATGTACTAGCTCTTTGAAAAACATTGTGCGGGTGTCCAATTTTAACTCCTCGCGATCAATCAGTGAAAGGAGACTGTGAAGATTTATCTTCAGGATTAATCAGTGATATCAGACTATAAGATGATACAATTCTGTGTTTTACCAGTCAGCTCTCACTGATTCAGGAATCCTTCTCTTGTGCCAGAATCCAAACTACTATTGCTTTCTCACAGATGCCAAATAAAAAACACACATTTTTTCTCTCTCTCTCTTTCTCTCTCTCTCTCTCTCTCTCTCTCTTCTCTTTTTCTGTACACGATTTCACATGTTGTATCGCACTATAGCCCTACATTACTAATATTCAACTCAAAGCTTCTGGACAACAGGGGATGATTCTGCAAAAGTCGCCCACAGAGAGGCTGCCCTGCTGGGATAGCCGTGGCCCTGAAGATCTCCTGCTCAGACACGTCTCACCCTGTCAAGGTTTTGACATGTGGCTTCGATATGCCTGGGTCTTCACTTGTGGTCATAAACATGCCTTTTCCTCTCCTACTTTCAATCTCTCCCTGTCTCTCATTTCTCTTTTGCCAGAGATTTATTGAAATATGAGTGGTCCTGTGGAGATTCTGAACTCTTCAGTTACTTCAGTCTGTTTCAAAGGAATTGTGACCTGTTGGGGAAATATTAACTGGGCAGAATCAGTCATTTTATATGATTTCAAGGAGAGGCACACAGAGAGAGAATGAGACAGAGCGCGTGTCTGTGTGTGTGAGAGAGAGAAAGAGAGAGAGACGGAATGTGTGTGTGTGTGAGGGCGTGCGTGCATGCATGTGTGTGTGTGTGTGAGAGAGAGAGAGAGAGAGAGAGAGAGAGAGAGAGAGAGACAGAGAGAGAGACAGAGAGGCAGAGAGTGAGAGACAGGGAGAAAGACAGAGAGCAAAGGCTGCAGGTAACTGAAGATCTAAATGGTTCCATCCACAGAGTAGATTCGTTTACAGTGTTTATTACAGCCACATAGTTTCATGGTTCATTTACATTTACGTTTACATTCAGGCCACTTATCCAGAGTGACTTACAAAGTGCTTTGCCATCTGCTTACAGAATGCATCCTAGATAGTACAGTAGATCAGTAGGCTAGAATTCAAGATACCCTTGAACCAGAATACTTCTGAACAATAGGAATCAATGTCATTATCTAGAAGTGTATTTAGAAGTGCAAATAAACAGGGTCTCAATATCACCAATCTTGAGAAATGAAAACTGATACATAGAAGTGTTAATGAACATTGGTACTGTATCACAAAGACAAGTACAAGAGTTTTATCCTACATTGCTAAAAATCACAGTCATTAAATGGTGGTCTGCAAACAGGTGAGTTTTCAGTATGTTTGGAGACCACAAGGGACTCTGCAGTCCAGACAGCCAGTGGACGATCATTCGACCATCAGCCAGGACAGAGAACAGTGTTAAGGTTTGTCTTCTGTGAGGCTTTAAGCATGGCGTTTCGAGCCGTACTTGAGGTTCAAAGTACTCGATGTTCAAAGTACTCGAGGTCCAGATGGAGCATCAAGGTTTTAAATCTGATTTGTGCAGCTACTGGAAGCCAGTGAAAGGAATGTAGCAGTGACATGTGAACTTAGGAAGATTGAAGATTGCGTTGCTGAAATGTACAGAACTTCTAGTCAGGCTTCAGCATCAGGTGAGCTGTCGTCCATGAAGCAACATCCACCAAGCAAGCTGAACTACACCCAGAAACCTGAGTGTCAGAAGGACGGGAGTAGCAATAATAGCAGAAACCATAAGATGAAATATTGTCACCACTGTAATGTGAAAACCAAGAGAAGAAATGAGTGCCTGAGATCCTTGGGGGACACTGGTGGAGAGCTTACAGGGATTGGATGTAGATCCTCTCCATGTTTTCTGATGAGATCAGCCTTCCAGATCAGACAATTGTGTCAAAGGCTGCAGAAAGAGCCTTTAAAATTAAAACTAATGACAGCCTGATAGCCTTGGCAGTATGGTACATCTCAGTCAGTGCTTTGAGGACCGTTTCTGTTGAGTGTGCCCGATTAAAGCCAGACTGATCATGGAGTTGGTTCTATAGGAAAAAGATATTTGATCATAGACTGCATTTTCCAGAGTTTTGATGTTTTTGAAACAAAAGAAGTGATACCGGTGTGTAGGAGTGATACCAGTCTGTAGTTGCTCACTGTGTTGCCTTCTTTAAAATCTTGAACAAGTTAGATACATGTCCCGAAACTAAGGAGTTGTTGATGATGGCTGAAATAAATGGAAGATCTCATTAAATGTTCTGGAACAGAGTGGAAGGAACTGGATCCACTGGCATGTAGTAGGATTACTGGAAGTCAGAAGTTGATGGTTCACTGTGTATGCACGTGTACACATCTGTGATCGCCGATGGCTGTGAATGAGTGATTGCCTATGACTCCTTGCCTTGTGTTATTACCAAAACAGGATATAATCATCAGAAGTATGACACACATGGTGTGTGTGTGAGAAGTGTGTGTGAGAAGGTTGACACACAGGGAAAGCCCTTCCACAGAGCCCGTTCTGAAGGACTACAACAGACATCACTGTGCTGCACGCCCATGCAGGAACCTTGAGGGTATACAGATAAGTTAGTTGCAGTCCTCTGCTTACAAAAAGTTTGAGGAGTTGTTTGCACACACACACACACACACACACACACACACACACACACACACACACACACACACACACACGGTGGGACACATGTCAAGATGTCAGTCTCATTTAGTTGTTGCAGCAGGTTGACAAGCTCTAAACAGAATCGTAACATTCCAAAACACCAGAGACAGCAATTTAATGCATATTCTAAAAAACGCCTTCATCATTAAATCTTTAAATCTTTGCATGGCATAACAGCCATCATTTATTAATGCTAAATAATACCCTGGAGGAATGCATTCATTAATCTACCAGCATGACACTTTCATTATTGCATAACTCACTGTTTGTGTTTGATTCTTGCTCACTCCCTTCCTTGAACACTCTACGCATTTATCCAGCCAGTATCCCTTTGCATATAGATTGGCCATTACACCCAGCCCGTGTTTTAATGGCTACAGAGGCCAGGTGTCTTTTCCCTGATGTGTGCCTACTGTATTATCTCACCTCTTCATGTCAAACTTGGAACCCCAATACACGGACTTACACAGCCGCTACCATGTGTACGGTATGTGGTGGTGGGAGATAGAGACAGAGAGAGAGGGATCAAAAGAGACAAATGGGAGACGGAGAGAGAGAGAGAGAGAGAGAGGGAAAGAGTGAGAGAGACAGTATAACCCACAATAAAAGATTATTAGACATTTGGATGGAAGAGATAGATGAGATGAAGGCCAAGGCTGACATATTTATTGCTCTTTTAAAATCTTCTCCTCTCTCCTCCCTCCGGTCTTCTTCTTCTCTCTTCTCTCGGGCGTTCTCTCCTTTATCAGGTGCTCTCTCCTCTCTCTTAAGTGCTTTCGTGCAAAAAACACATTCCCTTGTTATTTCATTCTTTGGCAAACATGGTGCTACCTGAATGTCTTGCTCTCTCCACCAGCTCCCTGTCCAGTCTGTGATGAGGCCTCTGTGTCTGCACGTTTCCCCCTTCACATACTTTACATAGTTAGATAGAGATTCATTTGAACCTTCTTTAAGAGCTCTTACAAGCTTGGAGTTAGAATGTGATTCATTTGAGAACAAGCTGAAATGAATGTATGTGTAGCTCTCATATACACATCCAGTTGCCCCAATCCAAAGGTCTACCTGCTTCACCTTTTAAGTGATACATACACTTTAAGACAAACTTTGGTGCCAGCAAGTCCACTTTTTTAGATTTTCTTTATGCTCAATCAGATTAATTACATTAAGGCTGAGACTGCTTATCACCGCTGAACAGGGTTGAGTACTAACAGAACACACGGAACAGCTTTATGTAAGCAGGATACAAAACTGCAGTAATTCGATTACTGCTACATTTTAAGTATGGTGATTACGGTGGGATTACATTACAGCTTAACAAGGATCAGTCACTCCTCTATTCTTTCTTTTTCCTTTTATCTCATAAAATTGTTTTACCTTTTTTTAACGCTGGGTTAACGGGCCCTGTGACTGCGGTCGCCCTGTGGTCCATGTAAAGGTCTGAAATGTGCACCCTGTGTGCTGTTCTTACCCAGGGTGGGTTTAGGATCTCGTACATCAATGCCTTGCAGTGTGAGCATAGAGGTGTGCGTTAGTGAACTACGGCTCCTGTCATGCGTGCTTCTCCTTGCTTTCATTGACACCCACAATGCAACAGGGGTGGTGACGTCTTTGTTGAGTGAACCTGGGCTGTTTCAGCTGTGCGTGATGTTTGCTTATCATGAACACGGTAGTTATTTGTTTCACATGGCTTCATGCATGTTAAGTAAAAGATGATGAAATCAATTTTCTTTCGTATTTAGCTGACAATAAATTACAATTACTGGCCTTTCAACAACCAGTCATCTCTTCCACCAACATGTCTAACAATCTTATTGTGGGTTATTATTATTGTGGGTTATTTCTTCTATCTCTGTCTCTCTGTCTTTCTCTATCTATCTGTTCTGGAAGTGCGTTTTTCATTTATATACTTTATTCAATATTACAGGTTCAGTATGAAAGGCCTTGATCTCACCAATGCCAAATCGCCCTCCCCCTGTCTGTAACGGTGACCCTGATGGGTCTACCACAGGAGTGCAGGGACTTGACGTTCTGCAGTCAAGGACCTTCTGAAGGAAGGAACATGTCATTTCTATGGACAACTTTTACACGTCTGCTGAGCTGTTCATGAGTCTGCACACGAAAAATGCAGGAGCTCTTTGACAGTTAATGGGTTAAGAAAGAAAGTAATCAGATTGATATAATATGGTAATGCTTTGGATTAGGTAACAGATATATTTTAAGAGGCATTCAGTAATCTGCAACAAGTAATCTGTAACATCTGTAATCTCCCAACACTCGCCTTCAGAAACTGAAACTGTGAACTGTAAAGATCTAGTAAAGTAGGTAGTAAACTGTGAACTGTAAAGATCTAGTAAAGTAGGTAGTAAACTGTGAACTGTAAAGATCTAGTAAAGTAGGTAGTAAAGGACCCAATAAATGATTTGTAGCTGCAAATGTAGTTGAAAAAAAGTGAACTTTTTAACAGATGCACAGTACACATGACACTTATCCTTGAAACTTCGCAGTGTGCAGTGGATCCAACATGGGCGTTCTTCTCCAGGGTTCGCCACATCCACGACTGCTTCCTGTTCCTCCTGGGTACCACCTCTCACCCCCCCGAAGTGCGACGCTGGGCCGCCTCTTCTTCTCCTCCTGGTCTGTCCTTCCTGGAGAACGGCGTGCACTCTTTGGTTCTGGGTTTTGTTTACCGAGTTCTTACGTGCCTGCCTGCCTTTTGGAGGATTTAAGTATTTGTCCTAATAAACTCACTCTGCATGTTCAGTGGTCTGCCCCTCCCAGTAGTTACACTAGAACATACAAATCAATGTACTCTGTCAACACCAACACCACTGGAAAGCCATGAAACGCTTTAAAGTGTGATGGCTGACCCATGTCAAGTATTTCAGCGGACGGAGAGGCAGAGTCATGCCAAGTGTAGCGTTTAACTTTCACTCTGCAACACAATGCTATTTTTGGAAGTCCCTGTTACACAGCAGGTCAAGTATTTTAATAAGGTCTGGAGTGGACTAGTACCCAAATAAACTGCCTGATGTGTGATGGCCCCTGCCGTTGAATAAGCAAATGACTCGTGTGCTAATGTCAGACCCTGCGGGACCTGAATGACGTAGACTCTGCTGTAGCTGCTCTCTGGCCGTGAGTGATTCTAACATGCTATAGGTTGCTGCAAAATGAGCTTGTCGATCAGTTTGTTGTTTATTGTGTTATTGTTTTGTGAACCGATGGCAATAGAACTCTTCCTGCTTTGTTGTTTTTATTTTTGCTTGTTTTCTAAAAAGAAGGCAATAGAACATTAGTTTATTGTTTTGACCACAGACCTGGCAAAAGGTGGCCTCATGGGAACCACACAGCCTGCTTCATAACTCCTTAGAACATCCCCTTTAACTACAATAATTATTCTTAAACGTGCCTAATCTTGTTGTTGAAAAACATATGCTTAGGAATTTTTTCATTGCATGGGGGGGGGGGGGGGGGGGGGGGGGGGTTTGCAAACGAATCCAACATGGTGCAGTGAATGCAATTATGAACAGACATCATTAACAATTAATCCATATCTATAACAAGCCGAGTCTGAACTACAGGACAGTATAAATATAACATCTGTATAACACTGTGTTTGGGTTATAGGCTACAGTAATATTTAAGAAACCTCTGTTGAATGCATACGTGCATCGCGTACATTACTCAAAATGTACAGTCGTCTTCCACCCACGTGCTGCAGGTGATGTATTAGGTATGCACGCTAACAAATGACGGCTGGTGGTTGCGCTAAGTTTCCAAACATTGCGCAACAGTACAATCGCAGGTCTTGAAGTGGGCGAGGTCGTGGAACACGACAGATGATGATCCACACTTTCCTGACATTAAGAAGAAGGTACATTAATTAACAAGAGCACAGGAGCAATTTCCTCAGCGCACACTTCACGTAACACTCAGCATAAAGGTCACATATTATTTTTGTCGACCGCCACAATATTGCAATGCTCTCGACGTCTGTCGTGCACAGTGGTTTATATATTTATATACTTATTCGCATACAACCTACATCATCCAGTCGTGAAATGTCACTCGCGCGAGCATTAAACATATCTGCAGTGCAGTTTCAAGTGTGGTGTATTAATCTAAACTGGCGTTACATTTTTAATACTGAGAACCTAATAACCTTCTCTGCGCGCGCTGCCGTGGTGTTCATACAGACACCCATACTACCCTAATCGGTGGGGTAAAACGACCCCACGTGCTTAAAGAGCACCTAATAATGACTTATAAAGAGCTCTACGTCGGATGGAGGCCAAAGTCCCAGCAGAAAGACAAGGGCGCGTTTTGGGTTCTCAAATCACATGTTATTGCAAATATAGTTCCAGGGTTTTACTGTTTTATTCAAATAGTCCTGTTTTCATTCATTACGAATTTGGCGTCGGCGTTTGGCGTCTAATGTGTGTCATGGTTTGCAAAGATTCCCTGGAGGGTGTTATGCTCCCGCTTATTCTTCTGGGTTCCTGGGGGAGGAGAGGAGGGAGGAGGGAGGAGGGGAGAGGGGGAGAGGGCGGCACTTTGCTCTTTCCTTTCTAAAGAGTGCGACAGGGCTGGATTTAGACGAGTGTCCGATAGCCCTCCTGGACAGAAATGGTTGGACTACAGAGAAAGGCACAGCAGTGCAGCAGACACACTGTCCGAGTCTGATTGGCACGTGCATTCGTTAACAGTCTACAAACGCGAAGGTGTACTCTGCGCGCTCCAGGTTACCCAAGACACGTGCAACCAAGGTGGGGATACCTTTTGACCATCCCCACGCTTGATCGATGGTTTAACCAAGCAAGGATATATGCTTCCCCATGGCAGAGTCCCTATCACGCGAAAATCATGCATGTTTAAGCGTATCGGAGAATCCAACAATGAGCACTTCAGGTAATCTCAGTTTGGCGACGAATAGCAGTGCTGACCCGTTCGGCCGTAACGAAGATGTGGCTAAAATCGAGATAACAGTGTTGAGCGTAACTTTCCTTGTAGCGGTGGTCGGCAACCTGAGCGTGCTGATGGCTATGTACAATACCAAGAAGAGCTCGCGCATGCATCTCTTCATCAAGCACCTGAGCCTCGCGGACCTGGTAGTCGCCTTCTTCCAGGTGTTGCCGCAGCTATGCTGGGAGATCACCTTCCGTTTCTACGGACCAGATTTCCTCTGCCGAGTCGTTAAGCACCTGCAAGTTCTTGGTATGTTTGCCTCCACGTATATGATGGTGATGATGACGGTGGACCGCTACATCGCCATATGCCACCCGCTCAAGACCCTGCAGCAGCCGACGGAGCGCGCCTACATCATGATCGCGTCCACCTGGCTTTGCAGCCTGTTGCTTAGCACTCCCCAGTATTTCATTTTCTCCCTCAGCGAGATCCAGAACGGTTCGAACGTGTACGACTGCTGGGGACACTTCATCGAGCCGTGGGGCGTGCGCGCCTACATCACCTGGATAACGGTGGGCATCTTCCTGATCCCGGTCATTGTGCTCGTGATCTGCTATGGATTCATCTGTCGCAGCATCTGGAAGAATATTAAGTACAAGACCAAGAAAGGCACGCCGCACAACACCGCCGGTAAAAAAGATCTGATCGGGAAGGCGTCGGTCAGCAGCGTTACCACCATCTCCAGGGCAAAGCTGCGCACGGTGAAAATGACGTTCGTTATTGTGCTGGCGTACGTCGTGTGCTGGGCTCCGTTCTTCATCGTGCAAATGTGGTCTGTATGGGACCACAACTTCTCTTGGGTTGGTAAGTATTCAGCATTGCACTATTAACACGCACTGTGGTATCAGTCTATTTTTGTCATTGCTGTTTTACACAATAGTAAATACAAATGAAATGTGAATTAAGCTTTAAACTTTTATCTTTTTATGCCCATGACCATATGAATATCGTAATAGGCGTTTTGTATTTCTCCAGGATGTTCAGGGGAATGTTGACACTATTCTCTCCAAATCCGGAGGGTTGTGCGCTCGAAAACCAGCGCGTTCTGAAAACTTAGGCTCACGTGCGCAGAGAAAAACATTCTGCAAGAAATGTCCTGTTTCTCGTCTTGTTCTTTATACAGCACTCTTCTAAATATCCAGAATTAACTGAAGATTAATTATCTTCAGAAATCACAGTTAAATGCAAACAGCCTGTTCATTTGATTAATTCGATCATTAAACCCCTTGTGATTTATGTACGTGTACTTGAGCCTGTGCAGGTGTCACGCAGAATCAAAACACACGCTTACAAATGACACGATATGAAAGTGGCAGTAGGGTTACATAACGTCGTTAGGATATTCTCACTGAGGACAAAACGTACGTAGGAACCCGAGAATGCGCTCGAGAAATGGGTACATAGTTTTAGGGCAGACAGTCATTAATCTTATGCGCATGTTCACCCTTTGAACTCTCATTCAATTTTCTCAACTTTCCTTAAATCAGATTCCGAGAACACAGCGGTGACGTTGTCCGCGCTACTCGCGAGCCTGAACAGCTGCTGCAACCCGTGGATCTATATGCTGTTTAGCGGTCACCTCCTCCACGACTTCTTACGATGCTTCCCGTGTTGCCACAGACTCCGCCACACCATCCGGAAGGACTCGGACAGCAGCATCAGGAGAACCACCATACTGACTAAACTGCCCGCCGCGCGGACCACCACCAATGACTCCTGGAAGGACCCGTGTAACTCCCGCAAGTCTAGTCAGTCTGCAGTGCTAGACTATTCCCAAAGATCCAGCAAGTCTAGTCAGTGTACACCGCTGGACTGTCCGAGAAAATCTAGTCATACTACCTCGCTAGAGTCTTAGATACAGGTAATTAAACGCTTAACTGTTTACAGGCTTGAAGCCATGCCTTTTCAATCTGTCACTTGTAATTCCAAACATGGTTTCATTTCGTTGCTTTAAAACGCATTTTAGGCCTGTGTGGTATTGTACTTTTATAGGTATATGCATTTGGCTTCAACACATAGTTCTCATTTAACAGCCTTCCTTGATGGGAATAAATAGCCACAGCTCATTTAACTATGGTAATGAACTTTAACCAGATTTAACAAGCATTTTTCCTTTGTTCACTTGGTAAAGTCAGGACCAATAACCCATCATGCTATCATTTCCAAGCTATGTCTCCATTTGCAAAATAGCTAAACCAAACCGCAGACGTCTGCATCATGCATTTTATGAGCTCTCTCGCTCTCAGTGCAGCCGAGATACGTATGAGCCTGTGATAAAGCTCAGCTTGCTTTGTGATGTGTTGAAGGCTTGCAAGACATTGTCTCGTGCCGGTGCAGTGTGAGACTGTTGTTTGAGTTGTTGCATGCCAGTGTGTCATGATCAAGCCAATGGAAGAAAGTAAACAAACAAACACACAAGGAAACTACCACGCTTCTTCTTCAATCATGGTTCCCATAGAAACTACAGAACTACACGCACTAAAACCACGTTATTGTTGGACTCCTGTTTCACTGTGAGCTTCCACACTGAAACGCTACTGCACTTTCTTTATGACTACATGCCTTTGTTTGTGGATGATTTTTCTTGAATAGACATTTGTATCCTACAGTGAGTTATTCATATTTTTTCTGACATTAGCTTGAGTTGTTTACAATTATAACATGAAGCTTTTACATTGCTGCTGAGAGCAAAGAAGCATTTGGTTGAGAGATTGTAAGAATGTCTGTGTGCATGCATGTCTGTGTGTATGCATGTCTGTGTGCATGTATGTCTGTGTGCATGTATGCCTGTGTGCGTGTGTGTATGTGTGAGCGTGTGTCTGTGTGATTGTGTAAGTTCACAGTTTGTTTACTATGCTGTAGAGTACGCTTTGTCTGGGTAAGGTCTAAATTCATCCTGTGTACAGTGTATGTGCTAAATGTTTGGCCTACAACAGAGTAATATAATGAACTCAGAAAGCTTGGTCCTTGGTACATTGATCATATTTGATGTAAATATTATGATTTAAATAAAGTTCTGCATATTCAATGAAACATTTGCCAGTGCTGTGTTATTCCACCCGCCTAAGTGACATGGCTTTTGTAATGAATAAATCTACTGTCACATCTTCTAAGTAAGTATATATAAATATAAATGAATTAAAATACCAGCAAGTCTCCAGTACATTTAAAAGAAGACAAACAACACTTAAGGAAAGTATTTTTTGTGTACACTTGTTACTATTTAGTCATGTCTGGGATTGCTGGAAGCCTTCCATTAATTCACTGTCAGTCTGTCAGGTTTAGTCTGTCAGGTTTAGTGCTTGCAAGCGAAACTTCTTACAAAGTGGCAATTCATCTCACATCCAAACAGCACGATCATAAATGAGGTGCCTACCCACTTCCATTAGGTTGACTGTGGTAGAGATTAGGTTCAGGCTTGGAAAGAAGCTGCAGTATGGTTTAGGAACAGGAGAAGTCTCTTCTGTTCTCCAGAGATACACTCAGAGCCTCCGACATGACACGCTTCCTAGAGCACACCAAATATGCTATGCATGAAACTGTAGCAGGGGCACGCTTAAAAAAAACAGAAAAGGCTCTGAAACTGCTCTGCACTTATTAAGATATGAAGTAAAAAGTCAGTCTCAGGATTTCTGGGTTTTCATGAACCCCTCTCATCTTCAGCGGAGGGTTAAAGATCCCCTCATGGCTTTCCTGCATCCACTGAAGATGAGACTTCGTTTTTTTTTATTGTACCCCCAAACAAACCTCATCACATGGAGTCTGGCTCAGCTGAGATCCAGGCATCATGGTCACATAAAATGTTTTATATCTTCACATCTTGTTATGGGCTTGTAATCCAATTGGCAGGTAATGTCTAGCTCCACACTTGATCCGTGTGCTCAGCTCACAGTATATTCCTTGTCTGGGAGTCTTGTGCTATCGTCATGGGTGCACAGATCTAATAATGGCAAGGGCCATGTGGCACTTAAAGATATTAAAAACTGTATTAAAGTGCCAGCAAGTCTGAACATAGTGATGCTAATGATTTGCTGGGCTCAGAGGCTACCTGCATGAATTTTTGGATGTGAAATTCTATCCAAATTCAGCTCTGAAGACCTGGAAAATGTAATGCAAAATCCCGTGCTTGCATGCTGTTCTATAATCATTTATAGTGTCTGTCTTTCCGTCTGTAATATAACCTGACATATGAGATTCTACACAAGACTAAATATTGCACAGTCCAACTATTCTGGGAGAAAGCTGCGTACAGATACGTAAATGAGAGCAATATGAAGTTTTCAGGCTTCGCCTACCGTGAAGTAAATGTCTCTTCTTTATGGCTGGATTTCTCTGACTAGGACCCCAAGCCAGACAACGAGCTCTACAGCAACTACAGAATGTGGATAACATTCAGGCCCAAACAGGGCCGGCGAGGAGCTGCCAATTACAAGGTTATTAAGAATGACAAGGTTCTTAAAACAAAAAGCTTCCTAAGAATTGCCACCTCTATAAAGAAACCACATCTTAACAAATTCTAATATTTAATTGAAAGAAATTTAAACGATTAGCCTGTGTTTCATAAGTTTTAAAGCAGAGATCTAAATGTCTATATATATATATATATATATATATATATATATATATATATATATATATATATATATATATAATTTTTACATAACTGCATCTGAAATGAAACTGGGCTTCAAATAAACCATAAATATTTACATAGTAGTTGCAGTATTAAGATTTGGAATTGGAAAAACTTTCCCCCTAGCTGACAGCAGTTCACCCACACTATCCCTTTAACTTCATCATTCAACGTTAATCACTCCTGCATTATTCTCCATCTGTTCTCTGTTGTTTTATCTCCAGACATCTCATGTCTGTAGCCTGCTCGTTATTTCATATGGGCAGGTGTTCTGCATCCTGTATTGAGCCTTCCAGCTTCTGGGAACGTATATCTGAACTTGGGTTACGATGGATTTTAGTCGGTGGATTTAGTTTGGCCCCACTATGCTATCAAAGATCACTGACTGAATTCAGAAAATACACACAAACAACTCCATTATTCACTTCATTCTTGACGACTGCAGACACAGCAGTGACACATAAATCTTTTTTATTTATGAATGGCACGTAGACCTACTATTATTTATGAATGGAGCTGGGTGGCTGTGTGCATCCTCTGTCACTTTGATTCACTGGAAGGAAACGATGGCCTGAAATTTGAAACAGGCCTCCATTAGGATTGATTTTATTTAATCTTTATCTTATTTAAGTTAGGAAGGAAAAGTAAATAAAGAAAAAACTTGCCGTAACCGTAACCTTTAATAAGTCTTTAACTGAGTACGCTTATACAATTAGCATATTTGCAATAGTAGACCCAACAACCATAGCAACATTTTTAAATATGCATGATGGCAGTTCACATCATTCCAGCCTTTGTAATCTACCTTTCTGGAGATAACCTTTAAAAATATATTTAAAAGATAGAATCACCTTGTAATTTGCATTTCTAAAACAAATACAGGTGCATGTCTAAAATTTCCATTTAGTCTACGGTTAAGATGAAATGCTTACGGACCATATTGATCCGCTGGATTTGGCTAACTGAAAGAAAACATGGCACCATCCAGGGAGCTGAAACAATTGTAATGATTGTAAAGCTCCTTAAAGAAGAAAATCCAACACAGAGTGGTTCCTAGTAAGATGTTCATAACATTTGGTATAAGTATAAACATAATGGGAAGGTTATAAATAATATGTCAAAGCTCAAAGCAAAATGCCTTGAAAAAAGTAACATGCACGAATAAAAAACAAATAGGCAGGAACAGGAATCAATGTTTCTGACAGATGTGTAAGAAATCAGCTGAATAAAATTGGATTTACATAGAGAAAAGCCAATTGAAAACCGGCGCTAATGCCTAAACAGATATTTAGTGATGAATCATAAATCAATATTGGCCAAGGAAATTATCCTGTAAAGATCTGGGAAAGTCAGCAGTCAACACTCAATGCAATGCGAAATCTGTACGTTTTCTATTTATATTAATAGAAAATAGGATTGGTGATGATGTTCATCATAATTTTCAAGATGATATTGCATCTTGTGTCATAGCAAATACTTTTTTACATAGCAAAAAAATTTTCTTAAGAAAAGGCATATCAACTTAATGACATGGCCAGCAAACAGGCTGGATCTCAATACCACTGAAAATTTATGGCGGAAATTTAAAAACTTGGCCCAAGACATTGCTCTATCCTGCAAAGCCGATCTGTCAACTGCTATTCGAGAAAACTTGAACCAGCTTGATGTAGAATATTGTTTTTCATTAGTGAAGACTTCAGGCCAACATAAAAGCCAGAGTAGGTCCAAAAACAACTAATTGTGATTTATTTTGTTTTGAGTGATTGAATTATTATTTATTCTTCTACATGATCTGGAGAAAATTGTGCTATTAATTTAATTGTATTTATTTGTTTGATGCATGTTTCACAAAATTAGAATGTTCATCTACTAAACAAAAATTGTTTTGTGTCATATATTTGATTTGTTTATTTGCTACAAAGTTGAAAAGTCTGGTGAACATCATGTAAGCGTGTTGACTCCATCAGTTTTGCCAAGGGATGTCAAAGACCTGTTAACAGTGGAGCAATCCCCGCGCTTCAACGCCTTTCACAAGAGAAAATAACCTCATTTTAAACAATTACTGACAAGTTTTTTTCCATTTCTCCATTTTTTCCATTGCTTACGTGCCCTTTTTAAATATACAAACCTCTATTTCAGAATGTGCTAATGTGTCTAAAAAGTTAACCACCTGCACAAAACTATAAACACATTAGACTTCCTAACTTCTACTTATGCACACACCCAAATGAAAACTGGGTTATATAGACAGGAAGTGTATCACACATTGACTGGACAGACTTGGAGCAGACTCACACAGCACAGACTGCACATTGCGAGCATAATAGTGCTGAAACAGATAAAATAAAATACTTTTTGTGTTTCTCAGTTGCAACAGATTATATTTACAGTTTACAAATGGTCTTTAAAATGTTCAATCAAACCTGACAGTTAATCCATGAATTTGCCCCTTGAACCGTTGACAATATGCTGAACCACTTAATCACTCAGTTATTGCTAGTGTTTATGATTTATTTTTCAAGTGGGGGCCATCTGTTACTCAATAGGAATGTGTGAATAATTTGAGCAAAATGTTGTCATTTGCTAAGTGTGGGTGTAAAAATGTGCGCACATGGAATTTTTTTAAACCAGGGGTCGGTTGTGGCAGAAAATAAGTATGAGGGTCTGTGACATATGTGTGTAGTTCTGTTACTTAAGTAACAGATGACATATGACAACAGATGACATAAGATGTAACTGGCAACTCGGAGTGTATTTGGAGTAACATGCATCTTCACTGGAGAAACTGAGTCCGTTCACGCAGTAACAGAAATACACACTATGCGTGGTTCTGCTGACCTCTTGTGTAGACATCAAATATTACACGACGAGCTGTTAAATTCATTTTAACAAACCATTTGAACTTAATACGGTACTTTGCGTACTTAATGTATTTTATACTGATGATTATTAGCAAAGAGATTTACAAACATTTATTAGTCTATAGATTATATTGCAGTTAAGGGCAATAACCTAGCACATTTAGCTTAATTTGGCTAGTTGTAACTAGTCTTTAGTAAAATAATATGAATGTAATGATTAGCAACGCAAGAATTAAATGTATTAAAAAAGTATTTTCCCATAAGCTTTCTCAGGCAGACTTATTTCAGCGTTCCGGGAACACATTCATCTCAATACGGACGCGTTAAAGCAACCAGCCACAGGGGGGCGCTATATCGCCGGTGAGCGAATAAGTCAATAAAACGTGCAATTTCAATTCCGAGTTCAACTACTCCCAACTCTTCCCCTTAGACGTCTTGATATCTTTCAGACATTTCTCAGACAGGACTTGAGGCACTTAACCGGTGACAACACACAGAACCTTAACAAAGTTGTCCTGAAAGAAACGGAGGGCCATTTGTCTCGGCACTGTAGATTTGCCGGACGTAAGAGAGCAAAATAAAACCAGTCACCCCCACTTCTCGCATGGACACACTCTGTAATGGCCATTGAGTGTCCTTTGTGGAAGCGGGTCCAGTCTTTTACTGGCCCGATTCCTCGAGCAAGACACGGACACCGAGCCGCGGCGATCCGGGAGTTAATCGTAGTGTTTGGAGGTGGAAACGAAGGGATATCTGAGGAGCTGCATGTTTATAACACGGGTAAAATACGCCGCGTCTCGCCTAGCCGCTTAACGGCACTTAGTTGGCTAGTTATCTGGACAACGTTGACCCGCAAACGTTAACCCATCTTTTAAATCATAATTGTAGTTAATTTGGTTAGCCAGCTCGATTTGTTGGCCGTTATTTCGCCGTTTTGGCCGGTTTGGATGACTTGACCACAGAGCTGGAACTGTTAGCCGGTTGCTAGGTAGCCAGAAGCAGCGGGAACATGGCGGGCCCGTGGTCCCCCCGCGCGTGCTCCCCTCACTCCCGTCTCGTGTGCTTGTAGTGTCCAGACAGTGGTTCCTGCCCGCGGTCAGAGGGGACATCCCCCCCGGCTGCGCCGCGCACGGCTTCGCGTGCGAGGGCACGCGCATCCTTGTGTTTGGAGGGATGGTGGAGTTCGGCAAGTACAGCAACAGCCTCTATGAGCTGCAGGTTAGGACGCGCGCCACGGCGGGTAGTTGCTGTGCAGCTTTAATTAAGCAATGGAACTGTTTATCTCATCTAATCTGTTTGTTTATAAGAAACGTGTGCTTCTGGCTTGTTATCCTTTAGGCAAGTCGTTGGTTGTGGAAGAAGTTAAAGCCCCGTCCACCAAAGAACGCTTTGCCTCCTTGCCCTCGTCTGGGGCACAGTTTCAGTCTCCATGCCAATAAGTGCTACCTGTTTGGAGGGCTGGCCAACGACAGCGAGGACCCGAATGGCAACGTGCCGAGGCGAGTGTAGAATCAGGGCTTTGGCCTGACTCTGTGTTTATTACAGTTTCATAAGCTACAGGTTAATTCCTGGGTGAACGTGCACTTATCTCATTTCTCCTGCGTCCACACTCTGCATCCTGTAGGTACTTGGGCGACTTCTATGAACTGGAGTTGCAGTCGCAGTCGGGGGTGAAGGGCTGGAACATCCCTGAAACGAAAGGTGGGGGGCCGTGTCCCCGCGAGTCCCACACCTGTGTGGTGTACGGAGGAGGGGCCGGCAGCTCCCCAAAGCTGTACGTTTTCGGAGGCATGTGTGGACAGAGGCTTGCAGACCTGTGGCAGCTGGACTTTGGTAAGCTTTAAACGAGGGACCTCTGACCGTGGGCTGAGAAGCGTCATACTGCAGCCTCGACCAGCCACACCCCCACCATCTCACGTCAGGGGAGACTACTGATAAAGCTGCCACTCACCTCACTGTGTTATTGGTTAGGGTTACCAAGGCCATCTACAGTAGCTGTGTGTGTGTGTGTGTGTGTGTGTGTGTGTGTGTGTGTGTGTGTGTGTGTGTCCTCTTTCACCCTGTGTGACCTCTAACGGCTGTTGTCTTCATCTATTTCAGAGACAATGACATGGTCGTTACCTCAGACCACAGGTGCCTGCCCATTACAGAGAAGCCTTCATTCCTCGAATGTGATTGGAAACCAGTAATGAAAACCTTTTACATTTGTGCTTTTGTTTTTTTTTACCCTGCTTATGAAGGTGCGTTAAAGCACAGCACAGAATAGTCTGGTGTGCTTCAGTGCTGTACTGTGTGTTTGTGTGAAAGAGAAGAATGGAGAGCTGTGGAGCACTATAGTTAAACTGCCTCTGTCCCCCTGCATGTAGGATGTATGTGTTTGGGGGCTGGGTCCCTGCCGAGGACTCGGATGGCAAAACGAACGCTTTAGGACCCGAGTGGATCTGCACGAACTCGATGGCGATACTAAACCTGGGTAGGAGCTTCGGATCCCTTTCCAGGTTGAATGAGTGCAAAGCTCTCAAAATGCTTTTGAATTATTTTTGTTGCTGTTGAATGTGGTGTACCAGTGGTTACGCTGCTTGACTATTGATGTACGGTGATCTATAACCCTTTGCCTCGTTAAGACACCATGGCGTGGAGCAATCTGAACCCCGAGGATCTGCAGCAGACGGGCTGGGCCCTGCAGGCCGTGGGCGTGGATGAGGAGAGAAGCAGTCGCTGGCCCAAAGCTCGAGCCGGCCACTGCGCTGTGACCATCGGCACCCGGCTATACGTCTGGAGTGGCCGTGACGGCTACAGGAAGAACTGGAACTACCAAGTGTGCTGCAAAGACCTGTGGTACCTGGAAACAGGTGAAATATAGCAAGAGTACATTGAGCTGGTGGCCCAAGATAATTATTTTTGATTGATTGATTGATTGGAATTCAACATGGTTATGCTGTAGTTATAGTGACAACAGCAATGCATTCACCATAAAAGTGACATTTTTTTTAAGAGCCCTCTTTTCTGTGTGTATAGAGAAGCCATCTGCCCCAGCCGCTGTGTTTTTGGTCAAGTCCACAATCAATATGCTTCATGTGGCCTGGCGCCCCCTACCTGCCGCCGAATGCTACTTACTTCAGCTGCAGCCTGTCACTCCCTCTCTGGCCTTGCCCACGTCAGCTCCGCCCCCCAGTATGGGACAGGAAGTGGAGCATCTACAGGAGCTTGTTCAGTCAGGTATGTATTGCAGGTGTTGAACTGAATATGAAAATAGTGTTTCCTAATGAAAACAGAATTTCCTTTCAACAAAATGTAAATGTAGTCTCATAGGACTTTCATTTTCAAGGCATTGGTTTAGCATCTGGTGTTAAAGTACAAAATCTTTTCTGCAGAGGAACACTGAAGCAAACGGCAGTTCCTTGACAACGTTAATTCTAGATGTTTCTTCCCTCCAGAATCTGAGACAGCACGAGACACAGGAACCGCAGATAGCACATCACTACAGGTCAGAACTCCATAATAAGACATGCATGCTAGAACTGCTATGAAGAAAAGGTGCAAATATTTTATATATATATATATATATATATATATATGATGATGTGTAAATTTAACAAGATTATCTAACCATGGATAAAGTGTTTTAAAGACAGTAGGCTCCACAATTAGAGCCTGTTCAGAGCACTGCGACTGACAGACACACTCTGCAGTAACACTGTGTGTGCGTAGCATCTCCAGTAAGGAAGCGGGTTTCTCAGGAAGCCTTCTGTGGCCTACAGGAGAGACTTGTGGCTGAGGGTGTGGTAGGTGAGTGCAGAGAAGACATCTGCTCCACAGAGGAGCTGAAACGAGGAGACACTGATGTCTGTGCAGCTGAGTCTGGTGAGCCACTGCTGCGTTTCTTTGCCTTCCTTAAGTTCCTCTTGTTCTACAGCTCGTGTGTATTTGTGTGTGTGTGTGTGATGTATACCCCTGTATATATCCTAGTATCTGCAGTAAATGGCCAGCCCATTGACCCAGTGAGACATGGGTCAGCACAGGAGCAGAATGAGGTGTCCCAGCAAGGTAAACGCTCTTCCTGCAAAGCAGAGAACATGGCATGCCTTCTCTTCAAGGCTTAGGTTACCTTGCTATCACTAATAAACCGGTTATTTTCTTTCATCCACAGAACAAGACTGCCCTTCTCAGCAGGTACAAGTTTGCTCTGTGTGCGTGCGTGCCCGTCTGCATGTGAGCGTATTCATGTTTGTAATAATTAATTATTGATTATGGGTCCCATTCCCTGCAGCCTGAGAGCTGTGAAGACCCCACATGGTTCGATGTGGGTATATTTAAAACGCTCTTCTCTGAGATTACACACTACTATTTACCCTCTGATGGTGTGGCTTCTACCATCGCCAACCGAAACTCTCATGACAGTGAGGTCAGTGTGCATCACACTGCAATCCTGAAATAAATACCGTCTGTAAACTTATGGAACTGTAAAACCATTGTTATTTTTAATGCTAATCTCCATTATAGCCATATAATGCACTGTTAAATCTCTCTCTTTAGTGGAAGATGCCAGGAACTCATAGTTTCGAAGGGTGTGAGAAGCAAGAGCTGGCGTCTGGTGTCTCCTATCGCTTCAGGGTGGCGGGTCTGAACAGCTGTGGCCAAGGAGACTTCAGTCCAGTCAGTGAGTTTAAGACCTGCCAGCTTGGATTCCCTGGAGCACCTTCTGCTGTCAAAATCACCAAGGTCTCACATTCTCTCCAGAAATCTCAGATTTGTTCATCTGCTTTAAACATTTCCTTTACACATAATGAATAGGATTCCTCTAAATGTCTTTCATTTAAAGTAAGGAGAGAATCGTCTCCCTTCACTGATCGTACCTGCTGATTGTTCAGGCTTCTGACACAGTGCACATCACCTGGGAGCCACCCACCTCTCCGTCAGGGAAGATTCTGGAATATTCCATGTACCTGGCAGTGAGGAAGACCAAAGGAAGCAGCACGGAGAAGCCCGGGGACCTCGGCTTCATACGCATATACCGCGGCACCAAGACCTCCTGCACCGTCAGCAGCACACACCTGAGCAACGCACACATCGACTGCTCGGCCCGGCCCGCCGTCGTCTTCCGCATCGCTGCCAAGAACGAGCAGGGTTACGGCCCCGCCACGCAGATCCGCTGGCTACAAGGTACGTGGGGGTGTGTGGGTGAGAAAAGACAGAGACTCCTTATGATGAGGGGCATCTTTCAGTGGCGTGGAGAATAACTTTTAAAATAAAGCAGTGTTCTAGATTGGTGGTCAGCATTGTGGTTAACAAGCTTGCTTTTGTAAAATAGTACTTTTTTTTTTCTTCTTCAAACAAATCCATTCTTAACTTGTTGTATTTGTTGCCCCACAGATGCCAGTAAACTCAAATCATCAGTGTCACAACCAGACTCCGGCTTTACAGAGGCTGAACCCAGTGTTACTAATGACTAAACTCTTACTCTACACACTGCTCCTCAAAAGGCTGTACAAGCACATTTAGTCTCTAAATGTTACTGACTTGGTTTTCCTTGTTCAACTGTAGCTGTCAAGAAAACAATACGATTTACGAACTTAGTGCACCTCTGACCTCTGGTTTATATTCATTGTAAATGTAAATTTCCTAACTTATTTTTCTAGTGTATTAATTATTGTACATAGGAATATGTTACTTTGTTTTTCCACAAGTTAGTATAGTTGATCTAGACTGGTGCTTGTTCCTAAACCTTTTATTAGTATTGGGGTTTCTCCCCAACCAGGATACAGACAGCACATTTGAGTTTAGATTTCTCATATTGTTGCTTGATGTGCAGTAATAAGTGCAAACTCCATTTTTTTTTTGCTGATCTAACCTGATATGGGAAATTTGTGCCTTATAGCAGATCACATGCAGCTAATTTGAAGTATTATGGGTTCTTGAGACCACTTTGAGCAGACTAACCCTTTCATCCTGCTAAGGGTTAGTGAGCTGCCTGCTTTAGTTTGGTAATCATCCCAGAAAACCTAATACACATGCCAGATCAAATTTGTAGATATTTTTGCACCTCAGACCATAAACGTTAAGTGTTTTATGCTTTTTTAAAAATGTTTTAGATTCTTGATAGTAAGAGGAAGATAATTTTCATTAAATATAATTAATGTTTTATTTTTTTGTGTGCAGGTCTCCTGACTTTTAATCACATTTAATCTGTTATGATGCGGTTTTTTTCTATGGTTAAAGTCTGTAACCATTTGTAAAGTTGTTTTTTTCCCCTTTTAGAATAAAAATCTTAAATGGACCATTATGTGTTTACATTAAATTACTAATGTACAGTAAGCTCAAAAAAATCATGGTTTGTCCACTTTGCCTTGATCAAACATACAATGCTTGCCTGCAAATGTCTGCCAAGAACAGATTTTCAAGCACATTTTTATTCAGACAACCTGTGACTTTGTTCCACTACGTGTTGGGTGCATTCATTTATCAAAACAATAAAAAGGTTAAAGTGTCTTTGGGTGTCTCCTGGTCATTCAAGCTACAGCACAATTTTATTCTAAGAATCAACACAAAATTGACAACGGACATTAAATTATTTAACTTACATAATTCAAACAGAAATTAAACGAGAATCCCTTTATTGTGTACATGTAGTAATTCCTCCATGCCCCCCCCCTCCCACCCACTTTAAAAACTTCTAACAAATATAAGGGTGGAAAATTAAGTGCAGTCTTTCAGATGCCAGAGACTACTTAAAATGAATACATATTATAACTGTAACAAATGATTACTTCAAGAATTACAGACATCGCTAAGCAAATGTACAAATTCAAGCTCTACCAGCAGGTTCCTCTTTCCCCTGCTCTCCTAATCCACCATCATCCAAAACTGCCTGTAAAGCCTTATAAGGCAAGAGACCAATTTGTCCTTTATCAGGTCAGAGACCTCATGGTCTGGAGATGAATCAGGTCATGAGAACTGGATTTGCTGAACACCAGGGATCTAAAGAAAAACAGAAATGTATGATTAATTTGTTCTCCAAGTTAATCACAACCTTTGTGAATCAAGGCAGCATTCTTGAGTTAGGAATGTTAGTGTTAAAAGTCTTGTATTTTATCTTTTACTTAAAAAAAAAAAAAAGTAAAAACGTATTTTACATTTATTTTTAGTAGGAATGGCCATGATTTAGAAGTTTGTATTTCTAGATCTTACTTTGCTAGATCAATTTATTTAATAAATGTTATTATGGTACGTTTTCATTTTTCAGATATAAACATTATTAGTTTTCAGATGTTTAGCTAAGTAAATTATTCCAACATAATCATAATCTAGCAAAATCTAAGTAAATTATTAATAAACTAAAGGTATGACTCTCCCGCCAACACAGGTGTAGTTCAAAATGCAAGCATCAATAAAACACAGGTGAGGATATCCTGTTATCGGAGCTCACCTGTTGGTATGAGGTTGTGTACACCATGACATTCTGCTGTTGACCATCAGCTGTGATCAGCCCTGCAGGTAACGGGTTTGCTGCAGGAAAAGGACACCAGTAATCAGCCTGACATGCCCATAAGCACTAATGACTCCATTCACAATGTAAATGCTCCAAGACAGCCAAAACTACAAGAAATTAATCTCAATGATGCATTATGCCTTAAAATGCATTTCAGGCAGGATTGGCCAAACAAGTAAGAATGTTTGTGACTTACTGAAACTGTCATCTGTAAGTTCCTCACCCAGACCTTCTGAAACTGCCACCGTTGTAATGCCTTTCTCACCCTTCATTGCCTAGGAAACCAGATATCGTCCATTATATCTACTCCATAGAGACCTCAGTGGGCAGGCAGGCGGACACACACACACACACACACACACACACACACACACACACACACGTATATGTAAACCGTACCTCTCTGAACTTCTGCAGGTAGAGCTTGAGAGGTTCCACATACATGTCAAAGCCAAGTGTGGACATGGCAAACAGAATGTCCTCCCCATTGATGGTCTTACGTTTTTCCTGATGACATCGCTCACTGGCTTCAGATGTGATGAAACTGATGAACTCGCTTACACACTCTTGTACACATTCCTTTGCATCTTTTGCTATCTGTAAGTAAAAACATTTTTTTCATTTAATGATTTTAATACATTTATGATGCATGTGCCTAAATGACTGAGTGGCAGAGACATACCTTTCCAGTCTGGGGAATGGCATTTTTCATGATGCGAGCTACATTTGCAATAGGCAGATATATATCTTGCTCTCTCAGATTGTCTTTTGAACCATTTCCATCCTCATGGTCATGAAGACTTTCTTCACCATCATCTAGAAAGAGAAAACATACAAGTCACATCAATTTGAAAGGTCCCTCTTGCTTACAGCTTGCCAGATCAGGAGTACATGTTAGCCAACTTTAATGTTTCTCTTACCTTCTTGAGTTTGCAAAACATAGTGGCCTCCTGCCATATAGTCTCCCGTTATACCCAACTGTGAGGTATCGGTGGTGGTACTGTCTCCGTCCATCTAGCTGAAAAAGAAAAAGTTAGCGCAACTCCATAAAGAATAAGGTCTAATACGGCACATAATGCTCCACTAGTTACATTTAGTTAATAATTAACATTACATTATTGAAAACTGCGTTCGACATATAGGTAGCTAGCTAGGAATAACGTTATCAGACAACACGCCTATTTCTGCACAGCCGCCGCTAGCTAGATAAGCTACAGTAGCTAGCTAACGGGCTGGCCAGCTCAATTAGAAACCTAGCCGATACGAAAACTTACAACAGGACATATATTTATTTTCCAAACATAACGTAGGCAGTAGCTCAACAACACATAACTCGAGTTACACCATAAACCGTGTGCTCACTATAGTTATAACTGACCGGACGTCGTTTATTCGTTTTATTTTTACAGTGTGGCGGGGTTTTTTTGAGCAGGCTAAGCTAACCAGCACAACAGCCGCTCGAGAGCTCGCGCGAGGTCGTCGCGAGCGCCGGTGAACGGTTAGCTGAACGGTTAAGACCGCTAGTTAGCTAGCTAACGGTCAAGAAGACTGCTAGTTAGCTAGCTTAGCTTACACGACGCTACTACATACCAGCGGTGCGCGACTTCGCTGGGCGAGTTGAGATCATCCTTTGGCCATATAGCGGTGGCATTTTGATGGGGAAAGCGAATTTTAGTCGAGATAGCTGCCCACGTCTTTAGACTAGAAAACGTACGCGAGCTAGCTAGGCAGCTAGCTGATGTCCAACAAAGAAATCCTCCGCTCGGGGTTCAGTATGGGCCTTGTGTCCGCCCCAGACCTCAATCACAACTTGTGTGTAATTAACCATTTTTCTCGATACTTCCTGCTTTCAATCGCTCATTCAGATAGACAACAAGTAAAAAATCAAGTCGGAGACGGACATTTTCATTCGAGCTAACGAGAAATCGGTTAGCAATCATTGGCCGGAGCCAGATACAAACCTGCAATGAAGCCCTGGTTGGTTACCTTCTCCAAACGGCCGTGTGGTTGGACAGAAAATGGCTGCGAAAGAACCAGTCCCAGCGCGAAGCTGCATGTCCGCACTGCACCGCCTCCTTTACCCACTAGGTGGAAAACGTGGGGACGATAAAGCTCGTATCTCTGATGGATCAGATGATATTCACAGCTTTTATTATTTTTAATGACATCTTTACTTATATAAGGAAATATATACCAATAGTCACAGCCAAATGCGGGAAACTATAGCCAGTATACTGTATGTCCCCCGTCAGTGTTTCTCTGCCTACAACAGGCTACAAATCCGGGGAATAGACTCCAAACATAAAATATGAAATATATATGAATATGACTACTGGACAAATAATCTACAGGCACTGGGATCACTATCCATTAAGTAGGTTATGTTCCAGGTTATATTAGATTACGTTTCTCTGACGGCTGGGTCTTTATATCCCTTTTCCACCACCAAAGAGGAACAAATTCCGTTCCGGTTCGCGCAACTAATTTGGAACCGTTCTGAATATATTCTGTAATTGCAATGAAGTACACAACGAAACAGGGGGTTTCGAACAGAGGTCCTTCATCAGCTGTGTATAAATACGGAACTTTATTGTGTTTTTGTGTAATCCAAAAAAATGTTGCATTTCAAGTTCTACTGTGCCCTCTGTATTTGATTCAATGCGTTAGAAGTCTGTGTTGTCGTGTCACCTGGTCGCCACTGTGGCGGTGCTGTTGAGCAGAAGCCTTTGTGTTGATAGAGAACGACACTGTACTGGCGTGTCTAGTGTCTACTCGGTCAAGTGACGGCTTCGGTGTTTATTTTCTATTTAAAGCCCTGTGTAATAGCATATATTTCGATAGATCCATTCCCTGTGTTTCAGTAGTTCAGTAGTTGTTGCCACAGTTCCTTTGTTTAGTGGCCCAAGGTTTATATCTGATGGAATCTGCAAATTCTCACGCATATGATCTGGTTGAGTAACATGAAGTGTGCATTTACAGTAGTTAGAATCAGCTTCCTGGATTGCCACTCAGCTGTTATGGGATTGGGATTACAGAGTAAGGGATTGGCTCATTTTCTGTCAGCAAACAATCGTTGCATTTTTGTTGTCAGAGTAGCAATTTATGAACACTTGTTGTCTTCATATTAATGCTCTGTGTGAGTGTATGTACATGTATATGCTTGTGCACACGCAGATCTGCAGTCCTGGCCCTGGTAAGGCAGTACCTGAGCATGGAGCCAACAAACTCCCCACTACAGCTGGGTGACCTTAGGTAGTGACCTTAGGTAGAGTAACTTTAGTGACACTATATGGTTCCTGTCTCTTTATATATATATTTTTTATCTTTCTACAATATTTCACTCCATTCAGCTCTTCCTTGAGACATTTGCATTTTTTCTCTTTCTGCAATCCTATCACTGCTCTCTCCTTCTTGCTTAAAGTTGTTTCATTTTGAATGAGTTAGCTAAGCATTAGGCAAATTGCAAAAAAACATATTTTTAATATTAATTATCATATAAATTGAATTTATGGTAATGAAAAAGCTCTTTGGAACAGCCGAGTGAGTATAAGAATATTCCCACGTCTTTTCTGTTTCTCTCCCCCGTCTCATATGTTCAGAGTCGGGCTATGGGGCTCTATCCCAGTGCAACCACAGAAGCTGCTGTTTTCCATGATCTGGATCACAGTGAAGCAATCTTCTCTGGTGCTACTATGTTTGCCACCCCATTGGGATATGCTAGCATCATTGACTTTGTGTAAAGAAATAAAACATCCTGAACATACACATATTGCACATAAGTATATCATCCTAGTGTTGTGTTGGAATTTATACAGATACATGGAAAAAGAAATGAGAAAGTGACATTTTTGCCCATTCATTTTAGTGCTATAATTTGCCTCAAAACAGGTTGTTTTTTCATTAATTTTAGTGAAGTTATAAATTCATTAGACTTTACACCAGGCATCGAGTTTTGCAGAGCCAGACATTTCTTGTCACATTGCTTCAGTTTCCATTTGTTGTATAAATAAAGTGCACAGCTTTAGGAATTTAGATATTGGTGTTTTATTATTTTTGCTGTTGTAACTCTTGCTAGGACAGATTGCAAAGTGTCAAAGAAACCCTAAGCACCGTGAATGATGTTTGTGTCTGTGTTTGTGATGACATCTCCTTGTGATAAAAACACAGGGCTGTCTTTGACTTACCCTATAAAATGCAGTTAACTTTAATGCAAAAATTGCACCATGTACAGGTAGCAGGAGGATAATCTATGCAATTTCCAGTGAAAGCCAACATGCGGTCCTAGAACCAGTCAAAACTCAGCCTGCAAGTTCATACCAGACATGATGGACACTCCACTGTGCTGTTCCTTACTCAGAATCACTCAGTTGTTTCCTTCATGCGGGCATTAACTGGATCAAAATACTCTTCAATATATTTACTTTAAATCAGTCTTGAAAATTCAAGGCAAGTACAGATGTTAAATAAATGACAAATGCACCATTTTCAAGTTTATGTGTATGAGCGGCTTTATGGTGTCATTAATATGTGATTGCTACCTTATGTCATACAGATGTTTATCTTTATTTTATATTATACTAACTTATAATGGTTGTGGTTTGCATATTAGACAGCTGATTATAATTGTGAAGGCTACAGTGACCTCTAGGTGCAGTGATTAATTTTACTGTGTTCAATGTCAGATACCAGAAAGGCACCATATTAGCAATAAAGATAACAAAGATGATTTCTCTCATGTGCTCATTAAAACTCTCCTCCAACACTCCTCCACGCACGCACACACACACACACACACACACACACACACACACACACACACACACACACACACACACACACACACACACAGTTCAGTGGTCCCTCTCTGCCCTCTGCAGTCCACCTCCACAGAGATGTCTCTGTTTTTCTTTTGCTCTTCAGCAAAGTGAAAATGCCACACACGAGCACACCACATAATTACAGAATCTCCAGTGTGCACACGTTTGCCAGGGCACAGATATGAAGTAGCACTTTTCAGCGTAGTGAGCCTGCATAGTCACTTCTGAATTCTGAACCTTTTTATATCACTAGAACCCGAGGCCAAGGGTGATGATTAAATGGCCCTTAGCCCTTAATTAAATGAAACACTGCAGAGTGTATGGGTAAGGGTCATGAAATTTGTTTTTTAATACAATAGCCAAACCATCCTAAAACATCTATACTCTCAGCCAAGCACACATTGTTTAATGCTATACCTTCTGTTTCTATAGTTGTATAGTTCATGTCAATTTCACTGCTCTGTATAGCTTGATTGGCTTGTTGTGACTGGTGTGCCGCTACCATTTGTGGTATGGCGCTACCATGCTATGTGTTTAGATGGCCACAGGAGGGCGCTAAATCAGAGGCTGTGGGCAAAAGCGTTCAGTTGAGAAGGATCTCTTATGCAGCATTGAGGTTGTGCTTCTTTTTCTCCAGAAAGCTGGTAGGCATACATTTTATTTTAATTTAAATATTCATAAACTTTAGACACCACCCCACCCTGCGCAATCAGAACAATCACAGCAACCTATGCAGTGAGGGCAGATCCCGGCTGCGCAGTTTGATTCCTGCATGTTGGCCTCCTGTATTTGATGTGTGACTTTTGCTCCTACCCCTTTGGCCCTGAAATGCTCTACGTAGGGCACACCAATGGCCCGAGGGGACTGCAGCGTCTCACAGGTACAGTGACAGGTCCCTCAGTTATGAAGATTGCTTCACCGCTCCATTCTGAGAAGGCACGTGATGCGTGAGCGAAAAAGGAAACGGTTTCGCAACTTCTATGATTTGAACGTGTCTAACCTGAGAAGTTACCATTTAAATAAGAAGGCATCTCTCCGATTTCCTTTTTTGACCATTAATTTGACCAGCAGGTGGAGAGCATTTTGACCTCAGCAGAGAAGTGCAGTATTAACAAACATATTATTAATCTGTAAAGAATGTCCAACATTCCAGCAAACACTGAATATCTAAAGGACATCTTATTGTCATAGCTTGATCTTCGGTTTCAGATGACCAGAAGAATCTTAGTCTCACGTACACGCACAATTATACCTTTATATATAATTTCTTCGTTTTTAAACGGACTTTGGTATTCGGTTAACCCTTTGGTATTGGGTTAAGTTACAGTAACGTCACCTCGGAAGATGCGCACTAAGTTCATCCCCTTTGCATCCAATGAACCTGCCCACAGGCTGCGACCCCGGTCGCTCGCTCGTGATGCGAGAAGGCGAATTGTCCCCCAACCACACCGGTTTGGAAATGACCATTTCTCTAAAACGTGAAGAGCGCGCGCAGCAGTAGGTATCATACTTAGTGACGTCGCCTTGTACTGTTGCAGTCGAGCGCTGCCCACGTGCGGCATGGGCGCGCTCATTGTGCGAGCTGCGAGAGGGGTGGTGCTGCTCTCCACCGGCCACGTCCCCTGCAGTTTGACACGGAGGAGGAGATAGTACGCTCCGGGGACGGCTTTGAGCTCAGGCTCGGGCGTAAGCGGTGGCTGGGCGAGCCAGCATCAGCATCAATACAGACCGGCTCCGACCGCTGTACCGGGCTCGGCGGGCTGCTTCGCTCTCGCGCCTCTCTCCGTCTCGGCCAGCCATGAAACAGACGTTACTTGAACTAATGAGGATGAGCAGGATTTGCCGAATGGTGCTGGCCACTTGTTTGGGATCTTTTGTGCTGGTCATCTTTTATTTCCAAAGTATGTTCCACCCAGGTAGGACCTTACAGTTTCCGAGCTTTCGATTCTGCTGCCCGTTATGTTTCCTTTGTCGCCGTTGGCATGGACGTGGCCGCTGTTTGGGTGTTAAAGAATGTCGTTAATAAGTAATGAGATCTCAGAATGAGCATCAGTAACACACACGCACACACACACGAACGCACGCACGCACACGCGAGCACACATGTTGTTTCTCATTTCAACATTTTTGTACCCATCAGCGTTAGTTATATAGATAACATGATAGTTGTATATAGAATTAATCGGCGATGTCCATACCTGTAAAAAACCTCTTTTTGACACCGTGGACCCGAGGTTTGGTGTATAGCCGGTCAGTCGCTTTAGGAAGCCGCATTCTTTCCACCGAGTCCCGTGCTGAGTGGCGGCTCGCGCGCACAGTGGAGTCTCTGTGCTGCTGCGAATCAAAGAGTTCGAACAGTGACACGCGGCTCGCGCTCTACAAACATCTGCGCCTCACTATTGACACAAGCAGCTCCGCGCGCACGCGGCACAGGCGCTGTGCACACTCGAGTACACATCACCATACGGGTCTAGGAAACATGCTCAAAATCTGAATAGACAAGACAAAAAAAAAGAAAAAAAAACAAGTCAGCGTCTTGTCTTTCAACTTTTTGTACTAAAGTCAGTTAATCTTTGAACAAAACAAGAATTCAGTGCAACAGAGACAATTTGGCAAGTTTCGCAGAGCCGGTTTAGTGAACTGTTAGTGCGCGCCCCCGCACATCACACCTTTTCGTTACTTGATTATATTTTATTTTCACTCCTCCGCGTGTACAAAGGTGTAGTGTATAACGGCCTCCGCGCCGCGGAAGAACTAGACAGAACAATAAAACCGCAACGTGCTGGGCTGGTGAGCAACCGTCCCGACGCGGCGTTCGTTGCCCCAGGAGTGTGTGTGTGTGTGTGTGTGTGTGTGTGTGTGTGTGTGTGTGTGTGTGTGTGTGTGTGTGTGTGTGTGGAACTGGTGAGTCATGACTGCCACCGGGCTGTGAACGTTCTCATCGGCACGCAGGAATGTCCTGCAGCCGCGTACCGTCACCAAACGCCAGCCGACATACGTGTGTGTGGTAGCGCACCGCGCACCGTTGGGTATTGACACGGCAACGTGCACGTTAGTTCTCGGGTGTGTAAAATCACCCCAAAACGTAAACGGGCCGTTTCAGCACAAATATGCCAGTCGTGAGAACAGTTCGTCAAAGCGCGTGTGTGCGTGAGAAATAGAGATCGCTCTGTCATCGACATTGGGGTATTATGTGTGACTTCCTTATTTTGGTGGTTTCTCTGTGATACTGGTCTGGTTTTCCCTTTTGAACACCCCCCCCCCCCCGTTCTTTGTGTGGGATTGTACTCGCATTCATATTTCTGATTAATAGAAACTCCTTAAGTCTGTCCCTGATGCTTTTTACATATGTTGCACATTTAATGTGTGCGCTCAGAACACACACACACACACACACACACACACACACACACACACACACACACACACACACACATGAAATGTGCCCACAAAGCACCTGAGCGTCCATGGCAACCGGCAGCATTGGATGACAAGGCTGACCTCGTTTGTTCGGTGTTGTTTATACCTCCACCACTGAACCACGGAGAGGAGCGAGGGATGAGAGGAGATGCAGCAGAAGGATGGAGGGGAGGAGGGGCGGAGGGGAGGAGGGCTGTGCCGGGACTGTACACATTCCTCCGGTTGTGTAAAAGCAGGCGCACAAAGGCGTGTCAGGGACACACAACCTGTCGATGCCTCTGATAAGAGACCGTCCCACCCTGCAGCTGAGACTGTGTGATGAGTTTGAAGTTTGACGTAACGTTCACGGGCCACTCGCTAACAGCAGACAGCACTGCGTAAGATTCATGACACAACACGGTTGTGTGTGTGTGTGTGTGTGTGTGTGTGTGTGTGTGTGTGTGTGTGTGGTGGGTGTGTGGGTGCATCGGAGCGTGCGAGTGAGTGTGTTATTGTTTTGTTTTGCTGTCTTTGTGACCAGACCTTCAATACGTACGTGTGCATACAGGATGTGAGTACAGGTTCCTGTTTGTGGGATGACACCCCCCCACAGGGAGAGATGGAGAGACGAAGAGAAGAAGAATGGCTGGAATGTGTTCACATGCTTCGTCCTGTTGTTGTTCTTGTGTAAGAGGGTGCGGGTTTGTGTTTTTGTCACAGTGTGTGTGTGTTTCAGACAGAGGCCTGTGTGTGTGTGTGTGTGTGTGTGTGAGAATGGTGTCAGCGTTGTCTTTGTCCACTATGTGCTGTAGAGATGTGTGCAGCAGTGTTTGGGCAGAAGCCAGTGGAAGTCACACTGACTCCTCACTGATTCAGCAGGATACACACAAACGGCTGGATGTTCTTACTGCTGTCATAGAGTGCTGGGACAGTGGAACAAGTGGTCACATGTACACACACACACACACACACACACACACACACACACACACACACACACACACACACACAATGTATATATAATGAGGAGGACAAGGTGCTTTGTGTGTGTATGAATAAAGGCTTTCCAGAGGTTTTGTGTTGTTTGCTGTTTTACTGGCGCTCATTAGAGCAGTGATGAGAGTTTGGGTCCAGATGCTGTTTGCTGCTAACAGAAACACACTCCCCAGTGCTGGAGAACGGCTCTGGCGTCATGGAGGAAACACATCTGGAGAGCAGGCAGGGGCTGCTAACACTCTGCCTACTAGGGGCTGTGGCCAGCCTGGGGGAGTGGCCAGCTCAGGGGGAGTGGCCAGTTCAAGGGGAGTGGCCAGTTCAGGGGCAGTGGGCCCACCACTGCGACCATTATAGTGTGCTGTTGCATAACCTAATATAGAATTTGCATACTAACACCTATGTTATTTTAATATGGATCCAGCTTACACAGAGTAATCATTTCATTGGGCTCACATCTTTCCTGTACCTAATGAACTGCTTTACATTTTACAGTATATATATCTTGTATGTGTGCATATATATATATATATATATATATATATATCAGTCACAACAGATACAGGAGGAAACTGCACATCCTTTGACATCTAAGCAAGTTACAATTCACATGTGCCTTCTGGGAATTCCTCAGTATAATTTATTTTGCCAATGCTAGTCACCTGGTATGTGAGTGTGAATACTGCTGCATTTAGATGAGTGTGTGTGTGTTTTTGTGTGTGTTATTTTCGACTCATGGTACCAGCCTGCTTTATAAGTGTTGTAGGGTCGTTATGCAGACGTCCATGCTATAGTGGTTATTGATAAGTATTGATGAAGCTGTGAGATTGTTGTGTAGGGTTGCTAACTGCACTGCAGGGCATTGTGGGATTTGTGCCAGAATCTACTGATATATAAACACTCACACGGATATATAAACACTCACAGGATGTAATGTAGCCATTGGAACACATCACCTCCTCACACAAGCAGCACTCCACTGTTTGGGTTTGTGACTCTGGGATCCACAGGTCCCGGTGGATCACAGTACATTGTGCAGACCTCCGTCACGGATCACCGTGCAGTCCGGTGAAAGGGGAGAGGCAGCTGCAGAAAGATCAGTCATAGCTGTTAAGGAAAGCGCAGTGACAGCCGGGCTGTGGCGTGTATAACCGGTGGTTTGGTGAGAATAACGCAGGGTTCTTTGTGAGGATAACAGGGTTTTCATTAGTTAATTAATTAATGAACATTCCAGGACATCTCATAAGGTTAATCAGATATTTAAAATGTGCTGTGTGTGTATGTGTGTGTTTGTGTGAGTAAGTATTAGTATGTAGGAGGCTGATGTTAAGAGTTTAACATCCCTTACTACTTTGTTGAGGTTTGTACATCTCTGATAATGTATGTCTTATATTTTCTTATTTTGTTCTACATTCTGTTATTTTGTGTGTGTGTGTGTATGTGTGTGTGTGTGTGTGTGTGTGTGTGTGTGTGTGTGTGTGTGTTTGTCTCGGTTAGTCCTATGTGAGTTTGACAGCATAGCTGTTAATGGTATTTCAGGAAGAATTGTTGAGGAGAAATCCCACTAGCCCACCTGTCTTACATATCTATCTGTCTGTCTCTCTCTCTCTCTCTCCTTCTCTATCTCCCTCACTCTTTCTTTTGCTATGGATGTGTGTGTGTGCTATCTGACTTGTCTCTGTCCCTGATGAAACACAATATTGACTGATCAGAAGATATTTATGGGTCCTGCAGTCTGAACGTGTGAGACTGAGGGGAGACAAAAGACAGAGAGGCAACAGGAAAGAACAGGAGAGAGAGAGACAAAGATGGAGACAGAGGGAGACAGTTCCTCGGAGAGGATCACCATGGAAACTGGGGTGTATCATGTGTTTTATGGGATGGGGTATGCGTGAAAGCATATACTGTGTGTATGTGTGTGTTACCAGTGGATTTTGTCTGTTCCTCTGAGAAAAGTATTAACAGACAGATTGTCACATGGATTGACTGAACAGACGTCTGATCTCCGTGCGAACTGTGATGAACGTGAAGGTGCTGATTCTCAGAGAGTCTGATGTCATGTGAAGGAGTCTGAGTCCCAGAGCAGGGGAGCGTATGATGCTACTACGGGAGTTTGGGAGCCTGTTATTAGCCCCACTTTGATCATTTTACCCACCAGTATTTTGCTCTTGTGCACATGACTTTTTGTGATAGGAAAGTCAGTCAGAATGTCACCAGAAAGACTTTCTGTTTTTAGAACCTGCTGAGCTCGATGGTGTTATTACTTCATTTCTGTTGGAGATCTGTGGGGATATCTAAAAAGGAATATACAGAACAATCATGTCCACTTTAGCACACAATCTTTCATACGTGGAAGTGTGTGTGTGTGTGTGTGTGTGTGTGTTACGATCAGAGCTGTATGATTGCTGTCACTTCCCCCACTAGCTATTTTAGGAGCTCACTGTTACAGAGAACACACATGCACTGTAATTTTGTGGTGTGTGTGCATGTGTGCGCATTTCTTTTTCAGAGAATTTCCAGTGAGTGTAATTATGTGATGTGTGTATGTGGATAAAAAGAGTGAGAGAGAGAGAGAGAGAGAGAGAGAGAGAGAGAGAGAGAGAGAGAGAGAGAGAGAGAGCAGGAGCTGGCTAGACAGACACAGCGTTGGACAGGAAAGACTAAGGAGAAACTGAAGCGGTTGTGGACAGGATTATTTTTATTCTGGACAAGTGGATTATGAAGCATGTGTTTCTGCTTTTGTGTTTTATTGTTTGCTGTTGACCGCATTAATGGCAGACATGGACACATGCTGACTTCCCTTGAGCAGGTTCCCATGGCAACTGCCTGTGTGGCATGAGGAGAGTTTAGGAGGCCGTGGGTTGGCAGGGCGTGTGTGTGGAGTGTGTGCGGTGTGTATGTGTGCAGTGTGTGTGCAATGTGTGTGGAGTGTGTGCGCGTTGTGTGTTGGCGGTGTGTATGTGTGCGGTGTGTGTGTGAAATGTGTGTGCATGTGCGGTGTTGTGTGTGTGTGGTATGTGTGTGTGCGGTGTGTGTGTGCGTGCGGTGTGTGTGTGTTTGCTGTGTGTGTGTGTGTGTGCGGTATGTATGTGTGCGGTGTGTGTGTGCGTGCGATGTGTGTGTGTTTGCTGTGTGTGTGTGTGTGTGTGTGTGCAGTATGTATGTGTGCGGTGTGTGTGTGCGTGCGGTGTGTGTGTGTTTGCTGTGTGTGTGTGTGTGTGTGCGGTATGTATGTGTGCGGTGTGTGTGTGCGTGCGATGTGTGTGTGCTGTGTGTATGTACATGGGCTGGGGTTGGGGGTTGTGGTTTACCATCCTGACATGTACACAGCTAATTATTAGTAGAGACATGCTCAGCTGTCCCTGCATGTGGCCCCAGTAAAGCCCCATGTGTGGAGCTGCGTGGCTGTGTCCTCTCTGCTGACGTCCTACAGAGAGGTGTTTCCTCTGAAGTCCAGGGAGCAGTGGTCGTCTGGACATTTGCTTAATGGCTTTCATTGGCCACACCATCAGCCAATCCGGGGAGGCAGAGCACATGACTCATCTTTAGATTTTGCATAAACAGCCGTAGGATGTCAGATTAGGCTCACTAGATCTTTCTTTTGGTCATGCTCACGCCTGCTCCCCCTGGGAGCAGTAATGGTATGTTCCGGTGGTAATGACCCAACATGGATCATTGTAATGGGTGTCCTGGGATGTGGGGGGTGGTGGGGGTGTGTGTGTCAGATGTTTGGGCTGTTATGCATTTACAGTCTCACACTTTCCTCACAGAACTGTAACCAGGGGGCCTCGGTGATATGGTCTTCAGGTCAGACTGAAGCCGCTCACTATGAAGACGTCTAGCTGTATTCTGGTCACACACACGCGCTTGACTTTGCACGCACACCCCTCCACTGCAGACACTGCACCTCTCTATGGACTCCCACTCTGCAACCACAGGCCTATGTGTTTTCATCCTTTTTAATGAGTAATATTTACATAAGGATATTTTGGATGAGTGGATGGAGTGGATGGAGATTTTCAGAGCAAAAACAGAGCAGGTAAAGGTGATAACACTGACAACTCGAGTATCACCGTGCAGCTGCAGTTAACTGTTTTCATTTGATCACCTCAGCGGGTGTCTGACTGTTGTTCACCTCAGCGGGTGTCTGACTGCTGTTCACCTCAGCGGATGTCTGACTGATGTTCACCTCAGCGGATGTCTGACTGTTGTTCAACTCAGCGGATGTCTGACTGTTGTTCACCTCAGCGGGTGTCTGACTGATGTTCACCTCAGCGGGTGTCTGACTGTTGTTCACCTCAGCGGGTGTCTGACTGTTGTTCACCTCAGCAGATGTCTGACTGTTGTTCACCTCAGCGGATGTCTGGCTGATGTTCACCTCAGCGGGTGTCTGACTGTTGTTCACCTCAGCGGGTGTCTGGCTGATGTTCACCTCAGCGGGTGTCTGGCTGATGTTCACCTCAGTGGATGTCTGACTGATGTTCACCTCAGCGGGTGTCTGACTGTTGTTCACCTCAGCGGGTGTCTGACTGATGTTCACCTCAGCGGGTGTCTGACTGATGTTCACCTCAGCGGGTGTCTGACTGTTGTTCACCTCAGCGGGTGTCTGACTGATGTTCACCTCAGCGGGTGTCTGACTGTTGTTCACCTCAGCGGGTGTCTGACTGTTGTTCACCTCAGCGGATGTCTGACTGCTGTGTGCTTTGCCCAGACCGACACTCAGACTCCTGGCTCTGTCAAGGACTTTTATTTTTTAGTGCCAGCACTTTGGTGTGAGTGGGTTTTGTGAAGATGCCCTTTACTCTTCTCTCCTTTGCTCTCAGGGTGTGGCACATACAGTGAAAGGTTTGTGGTGGAGGCGAGTGTAAGTATAAGGGTGTGTAGGGTACAGATCATTTTAACTATTTTGTATGGCTCGTATGGTCTTTGACACTGTCTTACTATTTTTGTCCTCAGGGTTAGTTATGTTGGACCTTTGACAGATAAGGGAAAGTAAAAGAATGTCAAAAAAATCAATTTTTTCCCCTAAAAATGACAGGACAGGAAGGGATGGGAGAGAGCAACAGAGAAAGAGAGAGAGAGAGGCAGATAAAAAGAGAAACAGAGAGAGTGAGCGGGGGGGGGGGGGTCAGAGCTGAGGAAAACATCCCTAAATAGTCCCTTGTGATTTTTTTTCCCTTCAGAATTCCTCTGGAGTCACTTCAGTGTATGGGAAGCATTGTGACTGCAGTGCATGACAGTTTTAGAGCTGGACCTTCCTGAGCGTTCACACACGTACACGCATTCATACTGTTATGGTGGCACTGATCTGATCTTCTTGGAAAACGTGAACATAGAGAGATATAAAGAGTGATGAAAATGGAATACCAGATGTGTAGAAAGAGAGAAAATGAATAAACAATGACGTGTAGAAGAAGCTGGGGGCCGATTCATCGAGACAGAAGTGTAGACAGAGACAGGGGCAGTTAATCAAGACAGAAGTGTAGACAGAGACAGGGGCAGTTAATCGAGACAGATGTGTAGACAGAGACAGGGGCAGTTAATCGAGACGTGTAGACAGAGACGGGCAGTTAATCGAGACAGAAGTGTAGACAGAGACAGGGGCCGATTCATCGAGACAGAAGTGTAGACAGAGACAGGGGCAGTTAATCAAGACAGATGTGTAGACAGAGACAGGCAGTTAATCGAGACAGAAGTGTAGACAGAGACAGGGGCAGTTCATCGAGACAGAAGTGTAGACAGAGACAGGGGCAGTTAATCGAGACAGAAGTGTAGACAAAGACGGGGGCACTTAATCGAGACAGAAGTGTAGACAGAGACAGGGGCAGTTTATCGATATGGGAGGTTATGTCCTTGATCAGGGAGCACAAGAAAAACAGAAACTGTTGAATATAAGGAGTAAAAAAGAGAGAGAGGGAGAGAGGGATATAGAGAGAGAGGGATAGAGAGAGAGGGAGAGAGAGAGAGGGAGAGAGAGAGAGAGAGAGAGAGAGAGAGGTACTGGCACTTGGCACTGAGGTGACATTGGAGCAGGCCATTGTGAAATTATAATTTCCTAATGAGAAACCATGGGGATGAGAGCCCTACTCTTCAGTTATCTTGCTGTCTTTCTCTCTCCCTCTTTCTCTGTTTCTCTCTTTTTCTCAACCTCTTTCTCCCTCTTTCTGCTTCTCTTTCTCTCTTTCTCCCTCTTTCTCTCACTCTCTATGTCTCTATCTCTTTCTCCTTTCTCTCTTTCTCTGTTTCTCTCTCTTTCTCTTTTCCTCCCTCTTTCTCCCTCTCTTTCTTCCACTCTTTATTATGGGTGTTTTTGCTGACTAAAGCAGCTCTTTTTTTCCTTTTTTTCCTTTCTAATTAGACACACGAGCACACAGGTTTGCATTGCCATGGTGATGGTCATGTTTTTTTAGGGTTCACACACGTAGTGTGGGAAACCTATTGTAATTGCTCGGATTTTTCTTTTTCTTCTTATTATTATTATTTTTCTCCGCATAAAACGCATACTGCAGCCTAGACCGTAAGGCCCAGGAAGACCAATCTTGGCAGAATGGTGTAGTCTGTTTGCGGGACCGTGCTAAAGTACAGACACCCACATTGGCCTGATGGTGGCGCTATAGCGCAGCATTTTGCGTTTTGGTCCATATCTCCCACCCCGTAGGTCCTAGACACAAAATTCCACTTCAGGTGCATTCCTTGGCTCCAGACAAACAAAAAAGCCTCAAGAACCATTAAGCTCCGCCTACTTAGATTTTTTGCTAATTTGCATAATGTGCAAAACCTACTTTTTTATACTAGTCCCTGGTTTTTCATCTGATCACCACAATCTTGGTGTCAAAACATTCACAAGAATCTCATTATCAAGGAATATCAACAAAACTGTGACATTGGTATACAGTCTGGTTGTCACATGTCAATCAATAGCTCTGAGGCGTGGCCAAATTGACTTCAGCAGCTATATCTCAGCAATGCTTTGACCAATCTTCATGAAAATTTATCAGTTGTTAGAGCACATGACTGAAAGGTCAGAGGTCAAAGCTGGCCACGATTGTCCAATAGGGGGCGCTATAACATGGGAAAAACTGTTTCTCAGAAACCATTAGTCACATCAAGCCAAAACTTTACAGGCATCATCAGGGGCCCAAGTGGTATCAAGGCACACATGGATGACATCATCACTCAAAAAACATGGCCGCCAGGAGCTAATAAATTTTTATTTGAATTAATTGGCCATTTGACAGACTTACCATAGGTTCATACACATGAAACTGACATGGTATGTTCATGTACACACCCTCTAAGACATACTCATGTTAGAAGGGAATTGCACCACTAGGTGGCGCTATACTAGAAAATCCAGAATTTCTCCTACATATTTTCACTGATCAAGAAATGCTTGCACTCATATGA
>NC_135215.1:7064552-7097052 GCF_052324685.1 Brachyhypopomus gauderio
TGTGTGTGTGTGGTCTGTCTTCTTGGCTGCTCTCTTTGGCATGTGAGTGGCACTGATTTGGTACCTGGGTTGACCTTACCCTGACCTCTCCAGGTGACCTGTGACCTAATGAGCAGAGGGGTCTGTGGAAAGAGGAGACAGACAGAAGTGTGGGCGGGGCTTGGTCAGGGCTGTGTGAGCTGTGTGGGCGGGGCCTGGCCTTGACTGTGTGAGCTGTGTAGGCGGGGCCTGGTCTGGGCTGCGTGAGCTGTGTGGGCCGGGCTTGGCCTTGACTGTGTGAGCTGTGTGGGTGGGGCTTGGTCTGGGCTGTGTGGGCTGTGTTTTCATTCTACGGCTGCATCTGGTGCTCCTGATGGGAGATTCTGTTTCAGACGTTAACATGCCAACATGGGTCAGACGAACTAGAATACTGGAGCCTGAGGATGACCCTGGTCACTGGCTGTGAGAGACAGACACACAGACACAGACACAGACACACACACACACACACACACACACACACACACACACACACACACACACACACACACACACACACACACACACACACACACACACACATTGCTTTCAGCACCTCCCTAAAACTCTAATCATCATGTTTGTAATTGTTGTAAATTATAATTAAAAGATTAAAGACTTGAACAGAAGTGCAAAGTTAAGCAGTTGAACAAGCAGACACACACACACACACACACATACACACAGAGTGTCTGCTATACACACACACAGTGTCTCCTATAGTCCCACAGGATCATGCACACATGCACTCACACACTCATACACACACTACCAATTAATTCTTATCTGAGGCCCGCCAAACACATCTTAATTATGTGGCCTCCTGAAGAGTGTTAACGAAGTTATAACTCTACCTGGTGTGACAGCTCCACTTCCTCCATGACAGGAATGCAGGTGCAGGAAGTCACTGAAAAAGCTTATTAATGAAGTGTGTGTGTGTGTGTGTGTGTGTGTGTGTGTGTGTGTGTTGGGGGTGGGGTATTTGGTGGGGCGTGGTGGAACAGGGAGAATTAATTGACCTATATTTTGCCAAAGGGATCTCTGTAATCTTCAGTGACTGACAATCATCCTTTTCTGCATAGGATTACAGAAAATCTCAGCGCAAACACACACACACACACTCACACACACTCACACAACAATCTACCTGCTGTTAGTCATGTTCATTTAAGTATGAGCTGATAAATGTTAATGTATTTATTATGTGTGCTGTGTATGTTGGAACATGCTGTCGGATTGTTCATCTGTCATACAGTTTTGTGTGTTGTGTGTGTGTGTGTGTGTGTGTGTGTGTGTGTGTGTGTGTGTGTGTGTGTGTGTGTGTTGGCCACAGCTGTAAGCTCTTTTTTAGCAGTAATGTGTTTTTGTATCTGTGAAGGTGAGATAAGGATGAACTAATTCCCCTCTGCCCCATAATCCCCTGCTGATTTATGGCAGCAGAGACTGGGTCCACACAGCCTGGGCGCATATATGCTACTGAGCGTGTGCGGGGTGAGGGTGTGGTTTTAGATGGACTGTAGTGTAATCACTTATACACAGGGTATACTTTAGAGTTCTCCCACACACATCTGCACACACACCCCCCTCGCCATCTCACCAGGGCCTTATTCCCAGTATTCCCAGGGCCTTATTCCCAGTACGCTTCCTCCCGCCTCCCGGGTACGTCTTCCAGTGTTTGTCCTTGACGCTCACACTCGGACTCGCTGTGGCGTGTCATGTGGGAGCAGCACTCGCCGATCCGCAAGCCCTCCGGATGGAGTCACTCCGTTCAACTCTCCCGGTTTGTACTGTGTGACCCCAGTGGAACTGGATGATGAGGGTATGAGGTGAAGGTCAGCTGGCTGGGAGTTGGGGCGGTTGGTGCTGGGTGAGGCTCTTTATAGTGTTGTCAGCACTTCGGAAATGAGAACAGGTGTGTTATTCTCACAATGCTGCCTTCCTCTTCTCCCAAGCCAGGCATGACTGATTGGTGCATAGCTTCCTTCTGACACAACACACACAGGTGCTTACTCTGTCAGAGTGGTCCCATGCTGAAACCTGCTACATACACACACACACACACACACACACACACACACACACATGCACAGATGCTGGGTTTTGCTATTTTGTGGGTACTCCGTTGTTTCTAGGCCTGATGAGCTGTAAAGTGCACTGTGATGAAAGGGCAATTTGGCCCGTAATGACTGTAAGAGCCTCCATCTTGTGCCTCTCTGTGCTGAGTGCAGTCTGGTCTCCTCTCCCTGCCCCGCCCACCTTGTGTCATTACATCATATGCATGTCATTACTTGTCATATGCATGTCATTACATGTCATTATGTTCCATGTGGCTGTCATCACGTCTCACCTTCCTCTACATCAAAAGCAGAGAACGCAGCATCACTGCAGGCACACACACACTTGCTAGCTTCACTCTGCGTGTGTGCATGCCTATGGGTTAAGAGTCGAAAACATAATTCATCTGTATAACACTGAAAAACATTATTCATCTGCAGTAGGAATTACACAGTACTGGTAGTAGAGAAAGTCTTCTGCATTGAACTGCAGCTGTCAGTGTTTTGCTGTGCCACTGTGGCCAAAAGAAGCTCTCACTGGACACTGTAGTGTATTTCAGTACTGTAACTCTCCCTGGACACTGTAGTGTATTTCAGTACTGTAACTCTCCCTGGACACTGTAGTGTATTTCAGTACTGTAACTCTCACTGGACACTAGTGTATTTTAGTACTGTAACTCTCACTGGACACTTTAATGTATTTCAATAATACAGCTCTCATTGGACACTAGTGTACTTCAGTACTGTAACTCACTGGACACTGTAGTGTATTCAGTACTATAATTCACATTGAACACTGTAGTGTACTTCAGTACTGTAACTCTCCCTGGACACTGTAGTGTATTTCAGTACTGTAACTCTCACTGGACACTGTAGTGTATTCAGTACTGTAACTCTCACTGGACACTGTAGTGTATTCCGTACTGTACTAGGTGTGCCTAGCGCTCCTTTGACTTACAGGATGACTCATTAAAGTGCTTGTGTTATTGTGATAATAGCACAAACACACGTACACACAGACACATCTTTTCTGCTGCTGTGTGTGTGTTAATTGCTTGTTTATTGGCTAATGACCAAGTGACCTTTGCAAGAAAAACACTGGCCTACAGCATATTAATTAGCTCAGGGGATGGGCTGATATATGCAAGCTGTAGCCATTAAAACATGTGCCGAGTTTTTTTTAAGTACCAGTTATTGAAAACATATCAGCTGGTAATATTTTAACCACATCTTTAGCTATGTGGTAATTATCGGTGAAATAAATGTCTTCATGTTTAACGTTTAACGTTTATCATTACGTTTACTGGCCGAGGAGGAGCTGTTCGTGCCCCTGCGTTTGAAGCATCCATCAGTCACGAACAGCAGCCATTCTCCACGGTAACGCAAGTGACACTAGTACTGAAAGGCAGACAGCTCATTCGGACAAGAAGCGTCTGTCCGCTGGGTCCCATGCCTGCCTTGTGGTCGTGGACGCCTGTGAGGGTCCAGCCTGTCCGCTCGGCTTCAGCAAACAGAGCACGTTCTGGGTCCTCAGAACCATCAGTGACAGGCAGTAGAGCCTGTACTGCTCCTTTAACGCCTTTGCCGTTTGGATCGCAGTACTGCTGTTTGAGTAACCCGGTTAACAAGAAAAGCTTGTAAGAAGCAAACTTATGTGTCATCAGACCATTCAGGTTTCTGTGACCTCAATTATGCACCTTGTTATTGTTTGAAAGAATAAACACTCAGTCATCCTGTCACTTAAACCATTGTACTACACTGTATTTACTGTTATTTTGCAGACACCCTGGATGTTTATGTCAGTGGAGCTCTTTCAGTTCACTGAACTGTGACATCACTCCCAGTTGCCATAGGGATTATTTAATGAGACGCTCGTCTCCGGTCTGCACTGCATCTACAGCTGAAATCCAGGAATTTCAGCCATGCGACTGTCAGGACTTTGGACTCACTCCTCATTCTATAGAGGACGTGAGACATGTGAGACACGTGAGACTTCCTCAAGCACAGCGATATAAGGGGGTGGACAAGGACGCTGGAGACGCCTGTTCTTACTTACTGATGGACACTGCACTCTCTCTCTAATAAAGGAGAGACATTAGTGCCAGCGAAGAACAGGATTCAAAATGTTTAAATCATATGACAATAATAGGGTGCTCAGGTCTGGTGCTGGCCATTTGATGTGGAATATTCTTGACACCTTAGATCTTAGGTTTTAGAGTTAGTGTTGTCTGTGATTGGCTGACCTAACTGTCTGTCTGTCTCTCTCTCTCTCTTTTCCTGCAGTAATGAGGCGGAACCCATTTGCGGCAGAGGGCTGCTGTCGAAAAGGCTCTAGAAACGCTCTTCAGGAACTCTACAACCCCACACAGGTGCTGGTGCTATTGACCACATTCCTTGTCAATTTACTGATTTCACAAATGATTGGTTTCCTTGTTAAATATCCGGCTTGTCATTGGTTGATTCTGTCCCTGAATTGACTGTAGCTAAAAAAAAGAGGTTGAGGGTTAAAATGGAAATAGAGTGAAGTGCACTATTCTCTCACAGCATCGCACACTCTGCACAATGTTAAACTAGTGCTGTGGAAGCACCTTGGCCTGTCTGTGTGTGAACCTTGAGATGAGGCAGAAACCTCCGGACCCGTGTGTGAACCTTGAGATGAGGCAGAAACATCCGGACCCGTGTGTGAATCTTGTGTACATGGCTAAGACTGGACATTCAAATTTCACTTTCCTTTTTCATAGCTTAGCGTGGTGTGCGGAGATGGCTGTGTGGGTTCAGTTCACCCGGGTGACTCTCCTCTTTGTCCAACTCTGCATTTCTCTCAGATTGGCAGCTATACTTTGTTGCCATGCCAACTGTCCTGCTTTGGAGGGGAGAAGTGGGAGTGGGAGGGGGTTGAGCTGTAATCATGCATTTCTGACTGGACCTCGGGAAGGGCATTTGACCTTGAAACTTACGTTTTTAGCACTCACTCTGTTTCGTTCTTTGCGGCTACCTCCGGACACGCCTACACTGTAATGATCATGTAGTGAGAGGCGCGGCCGACGATACACCTAACACAGACTAAAGGTTGGAGTTCTGTTCGATCTTCAGTTGTGGTTTGGCCTTTCAGCCTGGTGTTGTCGTTTCGACCCTCTTTGCTGGGGTAATGTTTTCTCCTCTCGTCTCACGGTAGTCTGCCTTCCCGCCAAATGGTGCCTTTGTTCGCTTGCAAAGCAGTTTGGAAATGCCCACGTCCGCAAACCACAAAAAATATCCTCAGAAACAAAGCAAACACGTCGCTGGATTGGTTCCTGAAGCCGCTGGGTTTGCCTGTAGCAGACCTGGAGTTTTTCATGCAACACCTGTGAACACAGCCTGAAGCAGAATGAATGTTGCAATCGATCGAGCAACCAAACCACATCGGAGGGTAACCTGCTGGCCCTTTACGGAATCATCCAGAATCCTTGACTTGAGACACTCCAAATTGCTGGACTGTTTGTACAGTGGGTAAGAATAGACATTATTGTCTGGCGTCGGTGTGTGCTCTCGTCTGATTGGCTACGCTATCCCCGCCGGACCAGGGGTCCCCTGCACGCTTGGGCATCTCGGCTGTCTGACGTATTCACACAGCAGTTTGTGCGGTCGGCAGTATTCTTTGTTTATTTATTTGTGATGGTTGCATGAATATATGTGCTGTAACGCCTTCCCTCCACTCATCTGTGCCCTTTCCCTGAAGCGTTACTGTGCATTTTCCAGTAAACCTCAGCTACGCCCTTTTGCTCCACCCTTTCAGCTCCACCCTGATTCATTGGCCTTTGGGAAACCACCCACTGCACCAAGCTGGCCGCTCTGGTTTGAAGTAGAACAGAAGGTAAAATATGTGACCGTAGCTCTGTAGACTCCACAGACCGCCTGCCACCGTTTCTCTAGGTGTTTGCTTCCACCGATTGGACGCTGCTTGCCCAGGCCTTTCACTTGATTGGCTTGTGCAGGTGATGGAGGCAGCAAGGTGGTGGCATTCCCCCCACCAGAACAGAGTGTAGCCAGCTGATTGGATGTCTGAGTTCACACTGCACTGCATGTATTGCTTGACAGCGCCCGCAAGAGAAGCTGGGGGGAATTTCAGAGGCTGTCTTGTTCAACCACATACAGACTCGTGCAATGTTAATGTATAGGAAATTTCACAAGGAGAAATAAAATATCACCCCACCACCTGCAGGAGGTGCAGTATCCGGGGTCCAGTGCATTGGGTCCAGGTAGTGGCCTCAGTGTTCTGATCATCCGTTACTGAAACCCAGTTAGTTAATGAAAACCCACATTAGTATCAAACAGAACAATATATATATATTTTATAATAATATCATTTTATGAAATGGTTATTGACAGTAACACATTGCAGTATTTTGGCAAGTCAAGTCTACTCATGGTGCTTGGTGCCAGTGATGGTGAACTGTGACATGAGACTAAGGTTTCAGTAAGAATCCATGTGCTACTATTATAATCATAAATCATACAGATCCAGTAAAGCCATGCTAGTGATTGTCACTGGCCTGGTCACACTGAAATCTTGGTGTCTCATTCCCATAATGCCAGTGGGCAAATTCTTTCTGTTGCTTAGAATGGGTTGTTTTGCTGGCCAAACAGACCCATGGTAGAAGATATACAGACCAAACGTAAAGATTTTCCAAGCGAGTAAATATATAGACTAGTCTGGACAGTTGCTCATATTCTGAGTGCATATTTCAATTAGCGTGGGATTTAAGCAGTCGGAAAGACCAGAAGGGTCTCCACATGGTCTGACCTCACACTCGGTACAGTGGTCCTACACTGAGACAGAGAACAACTGTGCTGGTTGTGTCGTGTGTGTGTGTGTGTGTGTGTGTGTGTGTGCGTGTGCTGAAAATGCAGTATTAGAGAGGCCCACACATGCAGAGGAGTAGTACTGGCATTTTGTTTGTGGTTCAGATGTAGTGTGCAGTTTTATAAAGCAATTTGGCTTTTCATTTTCCACCCAGGGAGCGTGGCAGGTACTAAAAATGTTAGAGCTGCAGCTTTATACCTGTTAACAAACACACACGCACACACACACACACACACACACACACACACACACACACACACACACACACACACACACACACACACACACACACACACATTTTTATGTTCCATAGGCTGCACTTTTACAGCCATTTGGATCCAGATAGGTGCTTTATGACTTTATACCCGCTGTAATATCCTCAGCCCTCTTCACTCTGGCAAGCCCCGCCCTCAGCTGGTGCCCCAGCCAACCAGAAGCCACAGATGCATGAGTAGGGGAAAAGCCCCGCCCCTCCGCCGAGCTCCTATCAGATTCAAGAAATCACTGTCACCTCTGTTGCTCCATTTAAAATTGTCACCAGTGGAATGAATCATAGACCCCAGTGATATCTGAGAGCTCCTACCAGAGCTGTTGAGACGTAAAATGAACCGAAATGTGGTTACAAAAATGCTTTTTCATTTTTAGTTGAAAAGCCACAAGCACAGCTCCACCCACTGTATAAAAGATGAGGTGTTTACTGTACACAAAGTCTTCTCTCTGAGTACTTGGCAGACATGTTGTTTCTCCTTCAGAGAGTGTTCAGCAGTGAAGAGTCTAAACCAAGCTTTCAGTTTCTGTAGAAAAGTCTCTGTAGAACGGTACGAGATATGAGATAGCTGCCTGCTGCTTGTGACCGTGCTCAGATACTGCAGTGAAAGTGACATTAAACTTCCTTTATCTTACAGATCATCTACGCACAGGTTCACCTACACACACAAACACACACTCCCACTATTGTGTTATGTTGGTTGTGAATGTGAACTTGCTGATCTGAAGGCCACATATGGGGCTTGTCTCAGAAGCTCAGTGGAAGATTTTCACATGAATAAGGTGGAAAATCACTGACTTGCATTTCCCAAAATCCCTCGCTCTCTCTCACTCACTTAGTATCTCTGCCTTCTCTGTCTTTCCTTTTCTCTCTCTTCTACTCATCCATCCTCTCTGTCTGTCTCTCTCTCTTCTACTCACCCTCTCTCTTTCTTTCTCTCTCTCTCTATTACTGAGAGCCTGTTTATGTTTGTTTTGTTTATTTATTTCAAGCCAGTTTTCCTTGCTGAGAAACCTCCAGGTGCACTTGCATGCATACGTGTGTGTGTGTGTGTGTGTGTGTGTGTGTGTGTGTGTGTGTGTGTGTGTGTGTGTGTGTATTTTGTGGTATTGTTGTTGATACACACACTACACAGCACATCCACTGCCATCTCAAAAGGCAACTGTAAGCACATACCTTCAATGCACCTTTATGTAATCGGTAAATTAACATTTACATAACCTGTGTGTGTGTGTGTGTGTGTGTGTGTGTGTGTGTGTGTGTGTGTGTGTATCTGTGTAGTGGAACATGCACCTTGGCAGCACTAGGCAGACCAGTGGAAACTTCCTAAGGCCACTGGACACTGTGGTCTGTCCACTCTCCTCCAGACACTGTGGTCCCCCCCCCCCTCTCCTCCAGACACTGTGGCCCCCACCCTCTCCTCCAGACACTGTGCCCCCCCTCTCCCCCAGACACTGTGCCCCCCCCTCTCCTCCAGACACTGTGGTACACCCTCCTCTCCACCAGACACTGTGGTCCCCCCCCTCTCCACCAGACACTGTGGTCCCCCCCCTCTCCTCCAGACACTGTGGTACACCCTCCTCTCCTCCAGACACTGTGGTCCCTCCCCTCTCCTCCAGACACTGTGGTACACCCTCCTCTCCTCCAGACACTGTGGTCCCCCCCCTCTCCTCTAGACACTGTGCCCCCCCCTCTCCTCCAGACACTGTGCCCCCCCCCCCCTCCACCACACACTGTGGTCCCCCCCTCTCCTCCAGACACTGTGCCCCCCCTCTCCTCCAGACACTGTGGCCCCCCCCTCTCCTTCAGACACTGTGATCCCCCCCCCCTCTCCTCCAGACACTGTGGTCCCCCCCCCCCCTCCACCACACACTGTGGTCCCCCCTCTCCTCCAGACACTGTGGTACACCCCCTCTCCCCCAGACACTGTGCCCCCCCCTCTCCTCCAGACACTGTGGTACACCCCCTCTCCTCCAGACACTGTGGTACACCCCCTCTCCCCCAGACACTGTGCCCCCCCCTCTCCTCCAGACACTGTGGTACACCCCCTCTCCCCCAGACACTGTGCCCCCCCCTCTCCTCCAGAGACTGTGATCCCCTCCCTCTCCTCCAGACACTGTGGTCCCCCCCCTCTCCTCCAGACACTGTGCCCCCCCCCCCCCCTCCACCACACACTGTGGTCCCCCCTCTCCTCCAGACACTGTGGTACACCCCCTCTCCTCCAGACACTGTGGTACACCCCCTCTCCCCCAGACACTGTGCCCCCCCTCTCCTCCAGACACTGTGGTACACCCCCTCTCCCCCAGACACTGTGCCCCCCCCTCTCCTCCAGACACTGTGATCCCCCCCTCTCCTCCAGACACTGTGGTCCCCCCCCCCTCTCCACCAGACACTGTGCCCCCCCCCCTCTCCTCCACACACTGTGGTCCCCCCCTCTCCTCCAGACACTGTGGTCCCCCCCCCTCTCCACCAGACACTGTGGTCCCCCCCTCTCCTCCAGACACTGTGGTACACCCCCTCTCCTCCACACACTGTGGTCCCCCCCTCTCCTCCAGACACTGTGGTCCCCCCCTCTCCTCCAGACACTGTGGTACACCCCCTCTCCTCCACACACTGTGGTCCCCCCCTCTCCTCCACACACTGTGGTCCCCCCCTCTCCTCCAGACACTGTGGTCCACCCCTCTCCTCCAGACACTGTGCCCCCCCCCCTCTCGTCCAGACACTGGTCCCCCCCACTGTGGCTAACTGGGGTTAGCTTGGGTTAAAATAGCTTGGGTTAAAAAAGACTAATTTACATTTCTCTGTGATGATGCCTGATTGCCAGCCCAGAATGCTACAGCAGGCTGCCACGTTCACCACATACAGCAAGGTTATGGTGCATGCTAATATGGTTTTTATGGTGAGTCATCTATATCCTTTATGCAGTGTAATGAGTAACCTCTGTGGCTCCTTGGTGTGATGGAATAAGGAGATGATTTGAGATGGCAGTGAAACCACGAGCTGATGCAATCATGGGAGCATGAGATGATGAAACAGGCGGATAATTGCATAATGAAACAGTCATTTTAGAATGGTGGGGTTTTAAAAGGGTGCCCTGGTGGCATGACTGTTCACCAGTCCCTGCCCTGGGGCTGGTCGCAGACTCGTGGGGAGGTTGGCAGGTCTGGGGGAGGGTATGTGTGTGTGTGTGTGTGTGTGTGTGTGTGTGTGTGTGTGTGTGTGTGTGTGTGTATGGGGGGGTGCAGGTCTGGAGGGTGAGCTCACTCCCACGTGTCCTTCTGCTGCTGGATGGGTTTCACGGCATGTGTGCGTGAGAAAGACAGAGATCACCTACGTGACGGAGCAGAATCAGAGGAAGAGGTTAGTGTGGTTATAGAGAGAGAACATGACAGAGACAGGAAACAAAACATATATCGAAAGTTGTGGAGTTTCATTCAAGATACATGTGTTCAGAAGTTTGGCTATGGCTTAATGTGTACATTGATATGTGTGTGTGTATGTGTACCTGTGTGCTGTACCTGACTGCTGTCATGTTTATTAATATAACACAGGATTGGACACACAACCTCTCTATATCTCAAACACACACACTCAGATAGGCTCACAGCTACAGTTCAGCTGTCGTGAGTCATCATTGCCACGGCAACAGGACGAACTGCCTTCTCCTCACAGCTGAAAACGGAAAGCAGCAACTCCATTTCCTCATGTGCATTAAAGCATTAAAGTGCCAAAGCACACTGTTGCTTTTCTGTCCTGCACTTTGGCATGTCAGCACACGCCAGCGCCACAGCAGAGCTGCCGTCTGTTTGTGCTGTGATACACTGAACGTGGGACTGAAGACGGGACTGAACCCGGGACTGAATGAGGACCGTCATTGAACAGAGTGCTCACTGGTCCCAGATGCTTCCTCTGCAAGAGAAACATCTATGCCTTCATTCCAGTAGCCCCGCCCCCACCCCTGACCCCCCCCCCCCCCCCCCCCCCCCACCCATGTGAGTGATGAGAGCGAGTGTGCAGATGGAGATGGGGGACACAGAGCAGATGGAGGCCGTGTGATTGCACGCTAATATTTCAGCCCACACGCCTCGGTGGGAGTGGTCTGAGAGCAGAACGCAGGGGTCGTCTCCGTGAGGTCAGATCGAGAGTCACCCGCGGGTCACACAGAGACAGGGGCGTGACGGTGTCAAAGACAGAGGAGTGGACAGAGACAGGGGCGTGACAGTGTCAAAGACAGAGGAGTGGACAGAGACAGGGGCGTGACAGTGTCAAAGACAGAGGAGTGGACAGAGACAGGGGCGTGACGGTGTCAAAGACAGAGGAGTGGACAGAGACAGGGGCGTGACAGTGTCAAAGACAGAGGAGTGGACAGAGACAGGGGCGTGACGGTGTCAAAGACAGAGGAGTGGACAGAGACAGAGGCGTGACGGTGTCAAAGACAGAGGAGTGGACAGAGACAGGGGCGTGACGGTGTCAAAGACAGAGGAGTGGACAGAGACAGGGGCGTGACGGTGTCAAAGACAGAGCAGTGGACATCCAGCACTCATCTTCAGACGCTCGCTGCTGTTTATGGGACATCCCTGACACCTGCTACGCTCTGAATTCACCCATGTTGCTATGGGCTTTATTATTTCCTGCTTTGGCCATGTGCTCTTTATAAAGGTCATTTAGGGTGTTTTTCGGAAATTTGCTTGGTGTTGCCTATTTTTAACCAAAGTGTAACCCTAGAGAGAATGCTACAAACAGCTGTGTAAGATTACGCTACATAAGAAAACCATTTCATGTACATTAAATTGGAAAACAAACAAAAACTCAAAATAAACAAAAGAAACTGAAACACAACTATGAAAGGTCATACTGATTCCATCCCTGTGATGTCTACCACCATTTCCTTTTTCAATAGGAGCAGAGATGAAGAAGTTCAACCTGCTCATACTCACACAAGCATTCTTTATCGTCCAGGAGACTCACATTTCACACAAAACCATCTTCACCAGTGCGGATTGTCCAGCGTTGATTGTCTTGTGTGTTTACTGCAGTAAGAGAAACTCCAACAGTCTCGTCTGGCTCTAAGTTCAGGAAGAGTTGGTTCCCATGTGAATCATATGGGTCATTTTCTTGGACCTGAAACATGATGTCCGGGTCCCCGTCTTACAGCCCAGTCTTCTACACGCCTCTTGGCAGTCTGGCCCAAGGTGGAGTGTGTGTGAAGCAACTGTCCAGCATCGCTCTGGAGGTTGGCAAAGCCACAACAATGAATTTTACAGCACCTATTTTGATTCCTGGAAAAGTATGGAAGCCCTGAAAATGTTTTTAAAAAGTAATATACACTTACCATGACATGTCTGTCCAATATAGAGGCAAAACATGTTTCAATATCTGTTTCACACATTTACAAGAACAGCACAACACATAAAGTCTGGAACGCTACCACCAAGGCGGTCTCCAAAAGATCTGGACAGATCAAGACCAAGGACCTTTGGAAGCTGTAATGGAGTAACCTGAGGTTAGCTCAGTTCAAACACACTGTAGCGTAGACCTCCTCACACACCACACGTCCCCTGTACTTCCTCTGTGCTTCTCGAGGGACGGCACACTGGAGGTTTTTCAAGCGCAAAGCCCTATGGGAAGTCTGCGAGGAACCCCACCAAGTCCCTTCAAATTCAAGGGCTAGTGAAGCTGCGTTTGAGCACAAGATTACTACAAGATTGGCTTCTCGTGCAGATGTGACAACTTCCACTCGTTTTCTCTCCTGCTGGGGCGTGAATTGCATTTCTCAATAATAGTAATAAATGTTTGTTGGCAACACTTCCTGTCTCCGCTCATCTGTTGGATACTTGCAGCACTTTGACTTCACATGCTGTGTGCACATAATCTCTGGTAAAATTGTAGCAATAGTTAATTAGCACATTACTGCTGGGTTTGTGGGTAATTGAATTGGGATAATTGGGTGTTTGTAATGTGAAAAGAGTCCACACATGATAGGAGTGCATATGAGGGAGGATGTGATATAGTGATACAGTGGGTTTTTTTTTTACCTTATTGCCATTATTCACTCTCTGTGTGTGTGTGTGTGTGTGTGTGTGTGTGTGTGTGTGTGTGTGTGTGTGTGTGTCATTAATGAGATGCAGTGATTCATAAAAAACGTCCTTAAACCCGGTCCAATCACAAGCCTATTACAGGAGTATACCTCTGCAGACTTTCAGTCAGAGAGAGAGAGAGGGGGGGGGATAGATGGGGAGAGAGAGTGAGATATTCAGGATGGTCTCCAGGTTCCAGTTAAGCTGTCCACCTTCTCCTTATCTATTTTCTTGTTTTTGAAGAGAATAATTGAATTTGTTTCAATTGCAATTTTGGCTGGAATGACAGATCATAGATCCATGATTGTTCCTTCAATGTCATTGAAAAACAGGGTGAAAATCAAGAATCACTCCAGAATCAACCTGCACTCCAGTCAAGAATTCCCACGCTTCCAACACCAATATTCCCACATTAAAGATCGGCAAGGCCAGAATTTAGAGGATGTAGTGTCAAAATCAAAGTAAGGCCAAATAAAACAAAATAAACCAATAGCAAATCACTTTTGTCTGTTCTACGGGAACTGTTTTGCTGCTGTTTGTTCAGTGCCTCTTCACAGAGAGAAAGACAGACAGAGAGAGAGAGAGAGAGAGAGAGAGAGAGAGTGTACAGTGGCCTTATGTTGTGGGCGGTTCTGAAGCAGATCTCTCCCTTACCATTACAGGAGCCATGGCAACGTGGTGTGTGAGAATCTCACGCCTTCCTGCTCATGCACCAAAACAGAGACACAGGAGTGATGGGGAGTGTAGGGGAGTGACTGCTCTTCTGTGGCTCGCTGAGACGATGCCCGTGCCTCTGCTCTTCTGTGGCTCGCTGAGACGATGCCCGTGCCTCTGCTCTTCTGTGGCTCGCTGAGACGATGCCCGTGCCTCTGCTCTTCTGTGGCTCGCTGAGACGATGCCCGTGCCTCTGCTCTTCTGTGGCTCGCTGAGACGATGCCCGTGCCTCTGCTCTTCTGTGGCTCGCTGAGACGATGCCCGTGCATCTTCTCTTCTGTGGCTCGCTGAGACGATGCCCGTGCCTCTGCTCTTCTGTGGCTCGCTGAGACGATGCCCGTGCCTCTGCTCTTCTGTGGCTCGCTGAGACGATGCCCGTGCCTCTGCTCTTCTGTGGCTCGCTGAGACGATGCCCGTGCCTCTGCTCTTCTGTGGCTCGCTGAGACGATGCCCGTGCCTCTGCTCTTCTGTGGCTCGCTGAGACGATGCCCGTGCCTCTGCTCTTCTGTGGCTCGCTGAGACGATGCCCGTGCCTCTGCTCTTCTGTGGCTCACTGAGACGATGCCCGTGCCTCTGCTCTTCTGTGGCTCGCTGAGACGATGCCCGTGCATCTTCTCTTCTGTGGCTCGCTGAGACGATGCCCGAGCCTCTGCTCTTCTGTGGCTCCGGCCAACCCCGAGCCTTTGGTCTGTGGGCAGGTGCTCTTAGGGAGTGATGACTAATGATTGACTAACGGCTTTCTGCTCATTTTTTAACATGATAAAAGAGACTCACACACAGCAAGGATGTCATGCGATCTACCCACATTCCTTCGCGATCGACCGACACTTCCTTCGCGATCGACCGATCGATCGCGATCTACGTAATGGGCACCCCTGCTTTAAAACATACACACATACACACACACACATGCACAAACATACAGAGCTTTTGCAGTGATATTACACTGATATTAGAGTTCTGAAGAGGGTATGATGAGTCCTTCAGAAAACAGACACACACAAACACACACACACAGTTTTCCACTGGTATTAGTGTTGTGAGGATGTAGTGTCTGCCATCTTTGTTTGCTTGTTAACAGAGATGGCCAGAAAAGCTCTCAGCAGGCCTAAACAGCCGTGGCTAATGCTACCACTTCACCACTGATGAGCTTTTTGTGTATAATTTGGTACTGATGAGTCAAGCTGTGTTGTGGCAAGTGTCCTAATGAATTTTGTGAAGCCCACACACACACACACACACACACACACACACACACACATAAAGGGATATGAGTGGATGGAGATAAAAGTGAAGGATGTGGGCGTTTTCCGTGTGTCTTGTCCTTAGAGTTCCTGTTCCCCGATGGCGTGCGTACATCCGTAGACACATTCCTGCTCTAATCAGTGCAGCCCTCCCTGACATCATGACCTCCCCTCTGCTTTGTACTCCTGTCATATTCATCCACTGCACACTGCAAGCACAGAGTCTGTCTATTTTATGATCTGATAAGCCGCACAACCGAAGCAGTTAGAGCAGGCTCTGGGTCTCTGGGGAACTCCATAGTAACAAAGAACTTGTACTTGTGACAGGGCAGAGGGGAGGAGAGAGAGGAGCATTGTATCTGTGAAGGACTAGGGCTGGAAATCTATAATCAATCAATGAGGCTCTATTGGTCCTATTCCCAGAATATTAACACTGGCTGATTTTAATAGCCTTTTCAATAATGCGTGTCTTACGATGACAGAAACTGCAGCGTGAAGAGCAAGGGATCATGGGTATTCTTTGTCGTGGGAGCGGGATGGCTGGAAATCTGGGCACTAAAGGTTTCATTGTTGGTTAATAGTGAAATTCGCAGCTGCCCTGTGAGACAGACCCTTGACATTTGACCCCTGCTGACCTATAGGAAAGATCATTTAGAGTGCAGCTGACAGACACAACTCAGTACCATGTTACTTCCAGTCTTATAGACGTGTAGTTTGGCAAGTTTACAGATAGTTTGGCTTGTCCATTTGCACCCTGCAATTTCCCAATAAAACCTTGTTGGACATGAGTAAAGTGGCATATATAAATGGATTCTCTTTTTTTTTGTATCACATATTCCTGCAGAGTTGGTTTATTAGACGTGAAATGCCTGTGGTGATCAGGCTTTTACTTGCCTTAGTGCTTTACAAGGTCCAGAGGCATTATCTGGATTAAACCAACGTCTGAAGCGTTTACCTGCAAATGAACACATGGCCTTCAGGCGGCGGCCTGCCTGTACGTCTCCTGGCTGTCCTTTGATCATTTCAGACATCTGGTGAAGGAGGAAAGGGTCACGGAAATGGAACGTGAACACGAAGAAACGTGCCGTGGGTACTAAGGTCGGCTTGGCAGCAACGGCCATGGCACGCTTGAACAGAGTTTGTCGTTTGTGTGATCTGCTGCGGCTCCAAGAGCTCCATAGTTTGACGATACGTAAAGATCCGCCTCAGATGATTGGCTGTTAGGCGCTCCAAGTCAGACTTCAGAATCTCACGTGCACGTGAAATTGTATGCGCATGTGCGCTTACGGCCGTCTGGACTGGGTCCGATGTATTAGCAGATAAATGTGAAAAAGAACCGAAAACATGGTGATGTTTGGAGAAAGGTCAGAGGAAGACTTTGGTTCTGAAGGACTCTGGTCTCATTGACTATAGAGTTCATCTTACACTCCACATTCCTAGACCTAGACAATTGTTTGTTTTCTTAAGGTGCTGACACATTTTTTAAAGGGAGTAATAGGATGGTATTTGCAGGACTCAAACATGCAGCAGATGGTGTTTGCAGGACTCCCTTAAACACTTTTAACGTTTGAACTTTCATTTTGGCCTCACCTTTCTCTCTCCCTGGCTTTCCTCCACCCCACCCTTCCACCCCAGGTGGAGTTCTCGAGAGCTGCCCTTCTCCATCAGGCGCGGCGGGACCAGGTGGTGGAGACGTGCCGCGCCCACAGTGCCTCCAGCCGCAAACGCCGCGTCCTGACGCCCTCCGACCTGAAGCACCTGGTGGTGGATGAGGACCACGAGCTGATCTACTGCTACGTGCCCAAGGTGGCGTGCACCAACTGGAAGAGGGTGATGATGGTCCTGGGGGGGCGGGGCAAGTACACCGACCCCATGGAGATTCCATCCAACGAGGCGCACGTCCCGTCCAACCTGCGCACCCTCAACCAGTACAGCATCGCCGACATCAACCACCGACTGAAGAACTACCTCAAGTTCCTGTTCGTGCGCGAGCCCTTCGAGCGCCTGGTGTCGGCGTACCGCAACAAGTTCACGCTGCGTTACAACACGTCCTTCCACAAACGCTACGGCACCAAGATCGTGCGCCGCTACCGTCGCAACGCCACGGCCGAGGCGCTGCAGACGGGGGCCGACGTCAAGTTCTCCGAGTTCGCCGAGTACCTGGCCGACCCGGCCACCCGCCACGAGGCTCCGCTCAACGAGCACTGGCAGACGGTCCACGCCCTGTGCCACCCCTGCCACATCCACTACGACCTGGTGGGCAAGTACGAGACGCTGGAGGAGGACGCCGGCTACGTGCTGCATCTGGCCGGCGTGGGCGACTCGCTGCGCTTCCCTTCCTACGCCAAGTCCACCCGCACCACCGACCAGATGGCCGCCATGTTCTTCCACAACATCAGCGCCCGGCAACAGAGTCAACTCTTTGAGCTCTACAAGCTGGACTTCCTCATGTTCAACTACTCTGCTCCCAGCTACCTAAAAGTGCAGTAGGCAGGGGGAGGGGGTGCGGCCTCGGTGGGGGCGGGGCGGGGCCACACACACACACACACACACTCGCACGCACCCCCACGCGAACCTCCGCACGCAGCTACCTGTAACGGGACGACGATCAAAATGGTGGAGCGGAGGGGAGGGATTCGATTGGCTGGCGTAGGTACTGGCAGAGGATAGACCAAAAAACGTTTGCTTTTTGAAGACTATATTGAGGTACAGGGTGTGGCATCTGCTGCATTGTGACTGGATCAAGGAGCTGTCACTCAAAGGTGTTGTGACTAGGAAGAGTGCCCCTTAGGGGAGGAGGGAGATATGAACAGTATTTGCTGTTGATGTCACGTTTGAAGAGTCCAGCAATCAGGTACACTGAGTAAACCTGCTGTGTCTGTGTTGATACATTTGTCCTTTGAATTGTAAGATAAAGATCATATTACTGTTTATATTTCCAGTTGTCAATAAGCAATATGACAGAGTCCGAGACACTGGCTTAATTACTGTAGTATTATCACTAATATCAGAAGTAATATCAGCGTTACCCATGTACGTTCATTTTCAGTGCTTCATGTATAAAACCTCTTCCAGGGCAAAAGACTCTTAGTGTTGGACTTGAAGGAAGACAAAGAGACCTCAGTTCTGTCCCATGTCCCCATCAGACGTCCTCCACACCCAGTTCAGTGTTGCATATGGAGCCCCTGAATCCTTCTGCCTCCATCCTCAGTTTAAAGACCAGTGCCTGTGTGTGTGTAGTAATACAGCGCGTATAGAAAGGTCGGCCCACATGTGCACACGGGGGGGATGTTCAAATGGCATTGTGCCTTCGTGACGTGGACATTTCTCAGTACGAGTGGCTGCCTGTGGCAGTCTTGGAGTCAGAGGTCAGAGGGCAGCAAGGGGTTGTGGGCACATTACGCTCCATCAATCCCACAAACCCCCTGCCATGTTTGATAAAGAAGGTTTCTGGTTGTTGTTTTCTTTTTTTTTGGCTGTATTTTTTAAGTTTTATTCTATGTTTTTATTATTTTATGAGAAGAAGCTGCGAGCAGCTGAACAAAATTTTATTTAAATTTACTTTTTGAAAACAAACATGAAAGATTTAAATTTTTTTTCCGGAAAAAAAACAAAAAAAACAAAAAAATGTAGTGGTAGATTTATAAATGAGAGTGTTCTGATTTGTCATGTTTTTTTCCAGCTACTTATGCGGTACATTGTTGAACCCTCAGGTGGTTTCCTGTCTGTTCTGAACTGCTCTCAGCAGAAAGGTTCAGTCAAAGGTTACAGAGCGTGAGAGAGATGGTGGACAGAAATGGCCATCACACGAGCACTCTGATCTATTCACTCAACCTCTTTCCCACATAAAAGGAACACGAGCTTTAATTTAACTTTTTTCATGCTCTCTGTGTGATCTCACTCTGCATTAGAGGATCTTTGAAAATGATGAAATCACCGAGATATAGATCAGGAGTCCACAGATGGGTGTGTCTGACTGTCTCCAGAAATCCTTCACTGCTAAAGCTGAGTGGGACTAAGCACTAGCTTTTGACACGCTTCTCGCTCTGGATGGCTGGATTAATTAGTGTGCCTTGATAAATGAATATGCTAATTGGCAGGATTACACCTCCTGTGGCATGAGGTTTTTACAGGAGACACCTACACACACCCACACACACCTACCTACACCTGCTTTATTACCTAGTGGTAGTTCCCTAAATGGTGCAGTTAGAATTCAAGACTCACCTTTCTCTCCACTCACACCCTTCAAAACTCACACTTACATGGAAATGATGAGTGTTGGGGTTGTCATGAAATCCTGACATAGCAACAAAAGACAAGCCGTCTGTCCTGGAGTGAAGCTGCTTCCTGGAGGACCTGCTAGATCCTGTGTTAATGGAGAATAGAACTCCAGCTCCTCTGGTGCTGCTCTAGATGTAATACTGTACTCATTTCTCTTCAGCTCACATGCACACACACACACACACACACACACACACACACACGCACACACACACACACACACACACACACACACACACACACACACACGCAGCAGTGTTCAGCCACATAGCAACTGGCATGTTGAATACACAGTTAAATAAACAAATTAGACATGGTCCCTTTCAGCCTCCCATTATTGCTGTGACTCACACACACACACACACAAACACACATTCAGATGAGAGCTCATCCTTACACACAAGAGTGCCTTCATTGAAAGTCATACACACAAACCTGGAGTAGAACACACTTAAGTGTAAAAGTGGAGTAGAACACACTTAAGTGTAGATGTGGAGTAGAACACACTTAAGCAACACATGCTTCTTTTTCCTCTGAGCTCTCCGTACCTCTGCAGAATGTTCCTGTCATACCATATGTGGCCATAGCACTGTCATGCTCATGCTATTGTACAGCATCTATAATCTTGCATCCACATGTATGTATGTGTGTGTGTGTACATGAGCACAAACACACTTCTCTGCCTCTTTCAAGCACATGTCCGTTTATGCACCGGTCTGTCTTATTTATTTATTTATTCCTTGTCTCCATGGCAACATGTATGGACTCCTGTTCTTTGCGCTCGTTGTTGTGTGGGACAGACACACAGTTGGCTCGTCTGGTCCGACCCTACTCACCAAATACGGAAACATGCAAATGTACAGGATTATTAGATCAGTGGCAACTCTGCTTGTTGAACCCCTCTGTCTCTCTCTCTCTAGGTCTCTGCTGTTTTCTCATTAAAGCTGAAAAACTGAAAATGCACGTGTATGTTTTTCTTGGTTGGCATTCATCATCATGGCCACTTGATTAAGCCCAAGCACACGTGACACACAGCCACGTTTCCACTGATCTTCACGCCAACCCGTTTATAGATGTACCAGCCATGGGCTTCAAAGCACTGCAGCCTGAAGCTAACCCGTGTGTTTCTGCCAAACAGAACCAGAACACTGTTGCAGACTTCACCTTAAACCTACAGCATCAATAGGCTAATAACCAAATGAGTGATTAAATGCATTAACCATTAAGATCACCAGTCCCCACATGTCCTATAAATCTTTTACAAATACAGTATACGCTACAACATTTTTTGGGCAAAGCTAAAAATATATTCAGATGACAGTGACATTTTGACTGAGCAATGTGATGTGTAATCACCACCCAAGCAGAAAAATCACTTAGTCTTAATTACACATACACTGCAGGATTTGCATAAAAAACTATTCTTGGAATATGCAAATAGAAATGTCTGCGCAGCTGTCACACGAACGATTCTGAGAGCGGATCTCTCCGGATTGGCCGTCCTGCTGCAGCGTCTTACCGAGCGAGTGTTCCTGAAGCTTGGCCAACGGGCTGACCTTGGTGTGCGTGCGCTGTCGTCTGCGCTCTGTGCAAAGGCCTGAACTCTCTGATTATATGTGTGCGCTGAGCTGGATCCCACCGCGTTTTGAAGTGGTGCCTTTGAAGCCACTGTTGGCGGGAGGGGGCGGGGCTACATGAGGGTGCCGAGCCTTCGTCCAACTTATGAGCTTCAGTTCTGCTCATTATAAGCAAGCAGCAAAAACCCCCTAAAAAGCCGCTCCTTCCTCCCGTGTGACGGAGTCACTCCGCGATGAGGAGATTGCAGTGCTGTCGGCATGAGCCTCTTCATGTCTGGTGTTTGGAAAAGATGATGGTCACACACCACTTTGGAAAATGGCTCACCCCCCCCCACCCACAAGCTCGTCTGGTTTGCACAGACAGCCAGTCCGCCCTGTGTGTGTCTGCAGGACACCTGCAAGGGGGATCGTGGTGCATCATTGGAAGCCACAGCTTCGATGCAGGATCATGCAGGATCATGCATGTTCCTGAGTTGATCTGTGAAGATCCAAGTGTCCAGCTCTGCCCCCCCCCCCCCCCCATCCACCTCCGTTCTCCAACAGCAGGGGTTGGCTAATTGGGGGGGGTTTTGAGGGTGGTTTTCCAGCCCACAAGCCTGTTGAGAGCAGTTCTGTATTTTTCAGCCTGTAGAAGAGGGAGGTGTTGTACCGGAGAGGTGGAGCACAGTTACTGTGATGTGTGTAGGGAGGTACAGTTCTGTGGAGATACAGTAAGACAGTGATGAAACTATATTCATGCTCATGTACTTGACCTGCAGCAGTAAAGTTGTCTTTCACAGGTTGGAACAAAAATGCAATTACATCGGGCACCAGCCCAGGGAGCTCTGGGAATGGTGCTGAAAAGCACCACTAGGTACGTGAGCGACAAACCCTCTTAATCTGCTTGTTTCGGCTTCAGCGAGAAAAGAATCTCCGAGACAAGTATTAGAAACTTTTCAGTTTGTACGACCTCCCGATACGGTCCTACATTGCTACAGCATGTGCCTCACGCAGGACGAAAAGACTCCATTCTCCCCTTAATCAAGGCCGAAGCTGCGGTGGTGTGAGTCCATGCAGTGGACTTCTCAGATCTGGTCCTCAAAACAGATTAAAGTGGCGTTATGGGACAAACTCTAGAATTATAGCACAGCCTAACGATTATAATCTCAGCCTGGAGCACATCGCCTGGGAAGTTTGCCACACAACTTTAAATGAATGTTTTAATATCTAGCAATATGCAGCAATGAGGTTAATTGTAGAGAACCATTTTCACAGGCACCGGAGACATCTACATACCAGACTAGAGACTGACCAAGATAACTAAAAATTAATTGGAAGTAATCGCAGGCAAACCAAGAAAACATATTAAAAACTGATTAATCTGGCATGATGGAAACCACAGGTGTACAAGTAATTCCCACTGTTGAAAAGGAACTCAACATTCCCAGGCCTGATAAGTTAGCCGTACTGATATTACCTGCCTGCCTCTGGATCAAATTATGCTTGAATCAGATTCTGTTATGTTGGCACTTTCAGTCCGGTGAGTGCCGTCTGGGTCATCTTTAATGAGGCGCTAACGGACTATGGGTCAGTTTAAGGGCGGGTTCGTGGGGTCATGTTCTGATTTCATGGTTCCCAAGGCACGTCGACTGCACATTTATACAGGCCTTCTGAGTTTTGCAGAAGCTCTCGTTAATGAGGACCGTCTAGACACAGGCACAAAGTGATCCCTTCAAGCATCTACATGGTGTACGTGCCAGTCGTAGCCGCAAAGTAAAACAGAATAAAATTAATCGCTGAAAGACATTATTGTGCGCTTGCACTCACGAACAGATAGAGTATTTGAACAGAAACCATTATAGTGTGGTACTGCAGAAGGATTTTAAAGCCTGCATATCACATTTTTTTCTATTTTATATTGTGCATGTCCACTTACAACGTTTGTGTAGTTTTATGTTCCAAAAAACAGTCGTAATTCATTTTACACGGCCATTTTCCAACTTCTTTATGTCTTAGAATTAAATAGGCGTATTCAGTTACTGCAGCTCTAAGAGGCTATAAGATAAATGAGCTCTGTTCTGATTGGTTACCCTGCACCGTGCTTCATTTAAAAAAGCACTCAGGCCTTAAACAAGCCTCAGGGTAAGGTCTATGTACTCCACACCTGAGGATGCACTGTGAGTGGGCAGAGCCAAACTGCTGTCGGCTGAACAGGCGGAAAATGAGTTTGTTCCCGTGACATCAGAGGAGCGGTGATTTCAAAACAGGCCTTTCTTGCTGCTTGAATTCTGTGTGTGGACTAAGGGAATGAGTGGTGTGTTTTATTACTAACAATATTTACATGTTGCTTTAAAATTCTTTATTTCAGCAAAGTGATGAATAAAAATTCTTTATTTCCGTGATAGGGGCCCTTTAAAGAACCCAAGGAACACGATTAAACATTAAAAAATGTACACTACACAAGTGTCAAAAGCCAAACCTAGACTTTAAACAAAGCCACACGTTGATCCACGTGTACAAAGGTTCCAATTGACATTCCTTTTTGATAGCACGCCTACGAGGAGCTTTACGTTTTTAAAGGAATGGCCCCCAAAACCACAAAATATACTGTACAGCCGACTATGGCTAACTAGAAGAGAGTGAGAAACTGGGAAACACAGCGTCCATGAGGGGGAATCAGCTTTGCTACCAGAGGGGAGGAGAAATTCTGGAGAAATACCTTCATAACTTCATGGACACTACTTAGGACTTTGTGCACGTACACTGTGGGTATAATAAAAAAAAGCCAGCTGAAACAAATGAGAAAGACGACAGGTTTCGGCTCCCGGGGGCTTTAACTGTGGAATCTATAAACTGCAACAGGTTAATGTGTTTTTATTTTTAACAATAATTTGTAACAATTGCTGCTATAAATACACTGTAAATACAATCCATGACGTACCTGTTCCAATCTGTTAGCACTATGTAATAAGTTAATGAGCTGTGGTAAAGACATACGCTAAGTTTAATGTAACTATGAACTAATGAGTATGAAATGAAAACAAACACCCCGAGATCATTGTAAGGCAGGTACAAGATAAATTACATTATAAGTACCTTGTTAGATATCTTGTGGCACAGAGGTGAGGATAGTATTGCAAGCATATTGTAAAATAGACCAGTAAAATTATATTTGGGAGAAGACATTATTTCATTTTGTAAAGTATCTTGTTACGGAGTATAAAAAAGCAGGCAGTGTCCGTCAGAGATGGACCATAAACAAACCATAGACATTTATTGTGAGTATAAAAATATCCAGACACACAAACAGATAAACTGAGTTGGTCTCCCATGAAGCTAGAAGGGGCTTGTGAATCTCCCTCATAATGGCACCTCAGAAGAGCTTTGTAGAAAGCAAAATTGAAGCGCTGCTTACATTAAAGATAAATACTGACCCATCACCCACGTACCCTGCTCTCAGGCACATATGTCCCATGTCGTTAACAGCCGTATACATGTAAACAGCATACATAAATTGCGTAAACAATGGCCAGATTGCTTTAGACTGACCTAACAGTCCAAAGCACAATGCAACACGGACAGCCCTCCCAAGACAAAATAAAAGTCCTGCATGTATTTGTCCATGTTCTCTTAACAAAGCATCTGGGGTATAAAGCGGCCCAGGGGGTGCAAGAACAATGCTGAGAGCCAATGAAAGAAGCAACAGAAGTGAAGCAAGTCGATGGCTGTCTGAAGAGCAGCAGTGATTCTCTGAGTTTAAAAACCAACCAGAGTTGAGTACAGACCCTCCTGACATCTCAGAGCAGAATTAAACAACTGCATCCAAGAAGGCTCCCAATCTCAAGGAGCAGAATATTAAATCAGTATGGCGGCTAATACGGACATTAACAGTTGTTGACTCTCAGATTTGCCCTGCTGAATCTCATTGGTCCGTCACAAAAAAAACCAGCCAATCAGAAGAGGCAAAAGAACATCCCACCAATTGAGGTTGGATGGTATCCCACAGCAACACAGGCCAACTTTGGGTCAAAATGCGACAGCTCCACCTTCAGGTGAAAGCAACTAGATCTAATCGCCCACGTCACTGTCCTGATCCCCAATCACCCAGAGGAAGCGGAAGCTGAGAGCCAAGAGTGCGGTGCCGAGCAGGTCGCCCAGCGCCGTCAGGTACGGGATGGAGAAGCTGTCCGGGTCTTTACCACTTTTCCACATAGAGTGCACCATCCAGTCAGCTATACACAGCAGCAGGAACACCTGAGAAACACACACACACACACACACACACACACACACACACACAGTTATTACTGTGTAATTTACAATCTATTGCACCAACACTTCCCTGGGTATGGGTGCTTCAAAAGTGGCACTGGTGTGAAATTTGCGCGTGCTGGAGACAGCAGCCAGTGGTCAGGCAGTGATTTGGCTCTCCTTTCTCTCATCTGCTTCTCGTACACGTGAGTCCGGGGAGCTGCTCCGTGTGAAGGAGTGAGCACAGATGGAGACACACAGTTAACATCAGCAGAGTTTGGGTTGGTGCCTTTTTTTGTGTAAACTTCTAGAAGCGCTCATTCTCTCCCACTAATTAAGTATTTTCTTAACAGTAGAGATTTGTGTGTGTGTGTGTCTGTGTCTGTGAAGCATGCAGAGAGGAAGGAGTGTGTGTAATCCCAAAGCACAGCTCTGAAATGAAAGAAACTGATCCTCCAAGTTTTGAAGCTTGGTATTTGTATGCAAGATGAATAGGATAATGGGCCAAATCTCTTCCGATATCCATTTCACAGCACAGCAGTAAAAGGCGTTTGATCTAATCCGGATAACTGAACAGGAGCCATCACAAAAATCCCACCGCTAACTTTCAAGTCAGATACGGCATCAATAAATAATGCATTCGAATAACAAATATATTCCTGATTTTCGCTAAATTTAGAACAGGCAACAGAACTTTTGCCATCACGTCTACACAACTGCTGCAGTCACTTAGCTCTCCTTGGTATGGGCGCGTCCCTTGTGGCTTTTCTCGCGTGAAGGCGGAAATGAGAGGAAGGCAGTGCATGAATCAGCGTGACAGGCCAGCGTGGGACGCCTCTGCAGGCAGACACCGCCAGAGCTCAGCGGAGACGTCACTCTCACGGGCTGGACGCTAAGGTCAGCCCAGCTGAGGAGAGGGCAAACTTATTTGGACCTGTCCAAGTCTGTTCGGTTAGAGGACCCAAAAAGGAGATTGCTGATGGGCAATTAATCATGTCTATTATTAATCATGAATATTATGAGATAAATGGTTTTAATCAGTGATTACTCATCTGGGTTTAGCAAACTAGGCCCTGGCCCAAACGAGATAAGCGTGTCCTGGACATGTCTCTCTGCAGTCCTGTCTCTCTGCAGTCCTGTCTCTCTGCAGTCCTGTCCTCTATTAACAGAGGAACAAGTGCTGATCTGCTCATTTTTGTTTTCTAAAATAAAATGAAACTTTAAAAATACCCTCTAAAAATTGATTTTTGCCATAATAAGGAAAATATCCGAAAACACTTTTGATGAAATGTTTCCTGTTGACAGCAGTAATATGTGATGTTACTACAGCAAGATGAAATCCAGGAGAAAACAAGATTCCTGGGGTCCATTAAAGAAAGACGGTGTGGTAATATACGCAAATGTTTGAGAACTGACAGGATTAAGGCTGCAGCTCCCACCTTCTGTAAACACACACACACACACACACACACACACACACACACACACACACACACACACACACACACACACACACACAGTTCCTGTACCTCAAGAGGACAGGAAGGGCAGTCAGAAGAGACTGTAGTCTACATAGTGTAATATATATATATATATATATATATATATATATATATATATATATATATATATATATATATATATATATATATATATATATATATATATATGTGTGTGTGTATGTGTATGTGTGCGTGCATGCTCTGCTCCAAAGAATCTCACACACACACACACTCTCTCTCTCTCACTCTCTCTCTCTCATGCAGGCCTTGTTCCTTTAGCTGTATAGTGACAGTGATGGTGACACATGTCCAGCTGCAGGATGGAAGTAATTTAAGAGGAAATCCCAGAGGGTGAGAGTGTGTGTGTGTGTGTGTGTGTGTGTGTGTGTGTGTGTGTGTGTGTGTGTGTGTGTGTGTGTGTGTGTGTGTGTGTGTGTGTGTGTGTGGGGGGGGGGAGGGGGGGTGTTGGGGTATGCTATGTTCCTACTCTGGTCATGCACTCCTGATTCCACAGCACAGACCTGGTTTGGGTAAGTGACTGGGTGAATAACTCACGTTTGAAATCATTTATTGCTGTTAACTCTGAATCAGTGATACTAAGGCCTTGTTTTGGAAAAAGACCCTCATTGTCATCCAGCTCATTTAAAATATTGCTTTGGTTAGTATTCACAACTCAGTTCAGTTCATAAGTCTTTCCAGGTTTCCTGGGCAAGATAATGCAACAGACATGTTAATTGGCTGGCTCCACTGTAGTAGTTAATTGGCTGGCTCCACTGTATTAGTTAATTGGCTGGCTCCACTGTAGTAGTTAATTGGCTGGCTCCACTGTAGTAGTTAATTGGCTGGCTCCACTGTAGTAGTTAATTGGCTGACTCCACTGTAGTAGTTAATTGGCTGACTCCACTGTAGTAGTTAATTGGCTGGCTCCACTGTAGTAGTTAATTGGCTGACTCCACTGTAGTAGTTAATTGGCTGACTCCACTGTAGTAGTTAATTGGCTGACTCCACTGTAGTAGTTAATTGGCTGGCTCCACTGTAGTAGTTAATTGGCTGGCTCCACTGTAGTAGTTAATTGGCTGGCTCCACTGTAGTAGTTAATTGGCTGGCTCCACTGTAGTAGATAATTGGATGGCTCCACTGTAGTAGTTAATTGGATGGCTCCACTGAAGTAGTTAATTGGAATAACACCACTGTAGTAGTTAATTGGATGGCTCCACTGTAGTAGTTAATTGGATGGCTCCACTCTATTGTGCAACTGCTTTATGTGACCAGATGCATTTTAACTAGAATAGAAGGAGTGTGCAGATATGTGCACACACACGCACACACATACACAAGCCTGCGTACATACACATGCGAGCGCACACACACATGCACACACACGAGCACACACACGAGCACACACACGCGCGCGAACACGCACACACACACACACGCGCACACACACACACGCGCACAAACACACACGCGCACACACACACGCACTCAGAAAATACCATCCATTCATGCCTCTCCATGAATGCCCTCACTCATCCGTGTGGCCACAGGCATGCCTAATTGATTGTAATTATGATCAAAATAGCTTAAAATAACCACACACACACACACACACAAGCGCACACACGCATGCATGCGTGTGCACGCACACACACACACACACACACACACACACACACACACACTGAATTCAGGAACAGTTTCAGCATTTAAACAAGTTTAAAGCGTTTCAGTTTTTTTTTGTTTTTTTTACTGCAGAACTTGGAATGCCATCATCTGCACAGTTGTCCGTTTGCCTGAACAAACGTGTGCCAGCAAAACCCTTTGAATTAAATCAGACCATGGGGTCTAACTGGGCTTAGAGAAGACAGAGTGCCTGCACTATTGCGTCCATGTTAAACAGGAGTATATTTAGGGGCCGTGTGGTGTAGCCACAGGGCCTGTTGGAGCAGCACGCTCCCCAGAGAGCGGGAGGGTGTGAAGCCCTTCTCACCTGGAGCAGTGCAGCCGCCAGGTACACGGCCATGAAGATGGTCGTCAGTGTGGTGTGACCGCTCTTCATCAGGTGAATGGTGTACAGGAAGATCATGTGACCCGGGACCACCAACAGGATCAATACCTGCGCTGACCTGTGATTGGCTCCTGATTAAGCGAGAGAGAAACAAACAGAACACTAGAACCATCACACCTTCTCAGCCACACACACAGAGTCGGGTTTATTTCCCTTCACATGATCTCGCTGGCCCTGCCTTCTGGAGACTCGACACTGGGATTCAGGGCGGAGCTACTCAGGAGCGCCGTCTCCAGATGGCACGGCGGACCAGTGGAGGGCTAGACGGCCTGACCCAGCTGTCTGGATCTCCTGCCCCGGCACTCAGGAGGGCACGGAGCACTAAAAGCGTCAAAGCTGCCAGTGCTGCGTTCCTGCGCCCACGCTGAGCCTCTATTGTTTAGGGAGCTGTACACCTTTCTCAGCACAATACAGCCTGCGCTCTGTTAAATACGCACTCCATTAAAGCCCGCGCACACTTAATCATACAGCTGAAAGCCCTGTGCTTTTTCTGCCTCTCCCTCCCTCCCTCCCTCCCTCCCTCCCTCCCTCCCTCCCCCTTACCCAACAGCTTGTAGTCCTTCACTGTCAGCTGTGCCTTAAGGACAGGCGAGTGGGGGTCAGCCTTACTGAGTCTGCACTGGGCTTTATCCTCACTGGAGCCTGAATGACTCATCATGGTATTTACAGCTGAAGGCATCCAGGACGGAGGGGACCTGCAGACGGCCCCGCTGAAGCACATGCGTCCTCGTTGGTCACCATTCAGGTGGATTAAATGAGAACAACAGTAAGCAGGCTTCCACGAAAGACATTCTGCGTGGATGTGGAGGAAATACAATCCTGCCCCCTGTCTTTCACTCTCTAGAGCTTACACACACACATTCACACACACCCCCCTAATAGCTGCATATGTTGTATGTCGAGCTGTCCAGACGGGTGATTGGTGAGGAGGTGCTGGTCTGTGTGGGGTCACCTGAGCCACAGAAGGTGCGGCAGGGGCAGTAGATGCCTTTGGCCTCGTCCGGGACCTCTCCGGGGGTGCTGTGGAAATGCAGGTGGGTGGAGATGCGACTGGACTGGATGGCCACCAGGTTCCCACCAATCCCTGCAGGACAGAGCCGGTCGGGTCAGACAGAGCGCAGATACCCGTCCCTCCCGTCAGACAGAGCGCAGATACCCATCCCTCCCCTTTTTGACAGCTAGCAGAATAGTGTTGTCCAGATCTGCAGTAATAAATAGTTATGGCCAGTGATAAAGAAGCATCCAGAGTGAAGGACACCCTAAGAGTAGTGAACCACCCTGTAGTGAGAGTAGTGAACCACCCTGTAGTGAACCACCCTGTAGTGAGAGTAGTGAACCACCCTGTAGTGAGAGTAGTGAAGGTTAGTGAACCACCCTGTAGTGAGAGTAGTGACCCACCCTATAGTGAGAGTTGTGCACCACCCTGTAGTGAGAGTAGTGAACCACCATGTAATGAGAGTAGTGAACCACCCTGTAATGAGAGTAGTGAACCACACTGTAGTGAGAGTAGTGAAGATTAGTGAACCACCCTGTAATGAGAGTAGTGAACCACCCTGAAGTGAAAGTAGTGAACCACCCTGTAATGAGAGAAGTGAACCACCCTGTAATGAGAGTAGTGAACCACCCTGTAATGAGAGTAGTGAACCACCCTGTAGTGAGAGTAGTGAAGATTAGTGAACCACCCTGTAATGAGAGAAGTGAACCACCCTGTAATGAGAGTAGTGAACCACCCTGTAATGAGAGTAGTGAACCACCCTGTAGTGAGAGTAGTGAAGATTAGTGAACCACCCTGTAGTGAGAGTAGTGAACCACCCTGTAGTGAGAGTAGTGAATGACCCTGTAGTGAGAGTAGTGAATGACCCTGTAGTGAGAGTAGTAAATCACCCTGTAGTGAGAGTAGTGAATCACCCTGTAGTGAGAGTAGTGAATCACCCTGTAGTGAGGGGTTGTACACTTTCTATGAACTTTCAATGTGCCTGTGGATTGACGAACTGCAAAAAATGCCCCAAAACTATATACACACCTGTATTTGGTGAACACATTGGGTATTAATGAACAGTGGGAGGAACAGCATGTCACAAACATATTCAAACTCGCACTGGGCAAAGGACACTTGGAACCGAAATGGAAAAGAAACTCAACACACACTAAAATGGCTGCCTTCAGCAAAGTGCTGCAGCTTAAAGAGAAATCATGAGAGAAAACAGACTGCGGCTAATAGGGTTTAAATTACATAAATGTCCCTAGAAACAGTGGCAGGAATTGTGCAGCTCCTTCAGAAGGGAGCAGGGAGGTTTTCATTTCAAGGCACTTGTTCGTGCTTCAAGTCACTTAAATTATAATCACGCTAGAACGGCGCGTTTGTTCTCTCTGGTAGCACACGTGTTGGCGCCGGCGTTCCAGGTTTGCCATCACGACCCTTGAGGCCAGATGCAGGGGCCACGCTGGTCGCCCCTCAACACACACACAGCCAAACGCCACTCATTCACAACCACCCCCTCCCCATCAGCTGTTAGGGTTATTTTGGTTGAGAGGTAATTGGTTGCGGGTTAGTTGTGGTTGAGGGGTATTTTTATTTGGGGGGGGGGGGTATTTGGGTTAAAGGGTAATTGGCTATGGAGGAGGTGTGGGTTTGTGGGGTACTTGGCTGCGTAAGTGACACTGAGGAAGACAAACATATCTTTACCCATCATGCAATACTCCCACTGTTAAATCAAACACATGGGACAGAGGAGGATAGAGGAATAGAGGGGGATAGAGGAATAGAGGGACAGATGGGGTAGAGGGGGATAGAGGGGGATAGAGGAATAGAGGGGGATAGAGGAATAGAGGGGGATAGAGGAATAGAGGGATGGAGGGGGATAGGGGAATAGAGGGACAGATGGGGTAGAGAGATAGAGGAATAGAGGGATAGAGGAACAGATGGTGTAGAGAGATAGAGGAATAGAGGAGAGGAATAGAGGGGGATAGAGGAATAGATGGGGTAGAGAGATAGAGGAATAGAGGGATAGAGGAACAGATGGGGTAGAGAGATAGAGGAATAGAGGAGAGGAATAGAGGGGGATAGAGGAATAGATGGGGTAGAGAGATAGAGGAATAGAGGGGGATAGAGGGATAGAGGAATAGAGGGGGAGAGGGGAATAGATGGGGTAGAGAGATAGAGGAATAGAGGAGAGGAATAGAGGGGGATAGAGGAATAGATGGGGTAGAGAGATAGAGGAATAGAGGGATAGAGGAACAGATGGGGTAGAGAGATAGAGGAATAGAGGAGAGGAATAGAGGGGGATAGAGGAATAGATGGGGTAGAGAGATAGAGGAATAGAGGGGGATAGAGGGATAGAGGAATAGAGGGGGAGAGGGGAATAGATGGGGTAGAGAGATAGAGGAATAGAGGAGAGGAATAGAGGGGGATAGAGGAATAGATGGGGTAGAGAGATAGAGGAATAGAGGGGGATAGAGGGATAGAGGAATAGAGGGAAGGAACAGAGGGGAAGGAGCAGTGTGGATGTGTTTGAACTTTCCGCCTCTAGATCAGACAAGAACAATTAAGCCAAAACTCCATTTCACTTTATCTGCCAACAACGTTTAGCATCAATCCATACCAGGATATTGCAAATTAAC